>NC_138776.1:229243564-229382386 GCF_965119305.1 Pelophylax lessonae
GGGAGGCCTACGTCACTATTTGCCATGCCTGTTCTTGCAACATGCTTAGGAATTGAAAATTGAAAATCAGATATGTTCATAGGACAACAGGTGAAGGCATTATTTAACTCTTGAAACCTTGTTACATTGTTCTATGCCAGTCTGGTGGACCCCACCAAGCTTGGCTTAGACAGAATGGGAGCACTTTGTATACATGGCAATACTAATGACTACCCTACTGCTGTGCTCTTAGCAGAGACACATAAAGGAATGTAAAGAGTGTCATGAGCGTAGTTAAGAATTTGCTACAAAGTCTAATACTGGGCTGTGATTTCCCTCTGTTTTGGAAATTGTGAGCTGGGGTAGTGAGAATGGGTAACTAGTTCTGAAAATGTGTCTGAAATGAATGATGCTGCCACTAATTTGGCTAAACTTGTGGGGGTGAGAAGGGTGGGTCCTGGTTGGGGAGTCAAAGCAAACTGCACCAGTGGCAGAAATAAATGATGCACCTTTGGTGAGGGAGGATTTTGGGACCATGCAGTTGTGGAATCTGAAATGAGTAAATGCATGTAAAAATATAAAGGTGATAAATCGGGCACCTTAGGAACCTGGTATACTCCCATTTTGAAGTACCTCATGACTTACTGTATCCGGTAAAGAAGGAAATGATACAAGTTGTGGAGCAGCTTTTGGTTCCCCAGTCTCACGCAATAAACGTGTAGCACCCTCCTAGGAAAGAAAGTATACTTTTTGGGTCTTTCTGCTTACTAGGAAGATTGCCAGGTAAATTTTTAGTGCTCTCTTCCTACCAGGGAGCAGGATCCGTTGGTAGGGTCTGCTCATGGTGCCCAGGTGCAGCTCAGCTTGTCTGAATGTTTCACACTGGGAGGCATATTTGACAGTGGGAGGAAACCTGACAAGTGAGGGCACAGGCATTGTGACAGCCCAGGTAGAGGAAAGTGCATCGGTGCATGCTGGGTGACTGTATAAATGCCAAGGGCACATGTGCTCAGAGTCTTGGCCTGGAGAGCGGTGTCCCGGAGGAAGGGGGCGGCTGCCCCTTCTTTGTAGAAGCTGCCATGTGGCCTCTGGTGGTTGACCTGAGGGCCTGAAAGTCAGATAGGAGCTGAACTCAGAGGTCTTGCAGAGCTGACTAGAAGGGAGACACTGCAAATGATCTGATTCTGCCTACAGTGAGTAAAGATCTGTGTCGTGGGGCCTGTCCTGAGAGGGCCACTCCTTTTGCTAGAAAAGTCAGTGGACGGGTGTCAGTCAATGGGATGCTAGAGAGTGTCCTAAAGATAAAATAGTTGCATCAAGTCTGCTGCTAGAGAGAGCAAGAGGACTTAAATTCTTCCATACAAGTGGCAGTATGGTTAAAGCAGTGTGTCTGCTTCCACAAATAATCTGGTGAGGCCAAAGTGAGAGTTGTCTTTATCTACTGTGAATAGTTCAGTTGGAGTATCCCACTATTCCCTTCTCCCATCCAAGTTCCACAATAAATACAAAACCAAATACCCTGGACTGTTTATTGAGTAGCGAGCAAACAGGAGTAAGGATGGATGTGTGAAAAAATCCCTAGTGACTGTCTACAGGTAATCAGAGGGAGATCCAAGAAGTCATCACACAGCAAACCCTATGGGGACAGTGCTACATTTGAGGGCTCATCCGGGAGTTATGGCAGTGGTTGCTACCGGCAATGACCAGATAGATACCCAAGTAACGCTATGTCTTCTAATGTAAAGTGTAGGAGAGTCAGCGACGAAAGTAATGTCTGTTGTATAGTCATTAGTACAAGTGTGCTTTCAAGTTATGGTTAAGAAAGCAGTAACCTGGGACGCAGGGTTCGGCATATCAGGGGTTGTGTCAGTACATGTGCTGCAGAAAAAAATGTTTGCCATGCAGTAGGTAACAGCAGGACAGCTTCCAGCAGCAGTGGGGGAGTTCAGTTGACATGTGAACGAAAAGGTGTAACCAAAGCTCAAGTAAAGACAGAAGAGGCAGATGTCTGTGTCAGGGAACACAATCTGCAATGCAGTACCATTCCTGCAGGCTGAGCAGTGTTATGGCAGCAGAAAAGGGGTTACTGTACCACGCAGGAGAGAGCACGCCAAAGAGATCTGCATAGCAGGAGGAGCCACCGCTGGAGAGTCAGCTAGTCTGGGGACTTAACGAAGTCGCCGTCTATGGGCCGCCAATCCGAACAGAAGACAGGAGCTGAGATGTCACTTCCGCCATCAGGTGTAGTTGACTAGAAGACAAGTATGGAGGAGTAAGATGGCGGATGCCAGGGTGAGCCTGAGCGCGGAGCACAGCAAACCCTAAGGGGACAGTGCTACAAATGTATCTGGTTTATTCCCCATTACAGTGCCCCTATATATATCAAGTGTCCCCTTCACAGTGTCCCCATACATTAGGCGTCCCCATCACAGTGACCCCATATATCAGGTGTCCCCATCATATTGTCCCCATACATCAGGTATCCCTATCACAGTGTCCCCTTACATCAAGTTCCTCATCACAGTGTCCCCATACAGTCCATCAGTTGTCCCCATCACAGTCCCCATACATCAGGTGTCCCGATCACAGTGTCTCCATACATCAGGTGTACCCATCACAGTGTCCCCATATATCAGGTGTCCCCATACATCAGGTGTCCCCATCAGAGTGTCCCCATACATCAGGTGTACCCCTCATAGTGTCCCCATATATTAGGTATCCTCATCACAGTCCCCATACATCAGGTGTCCCCATCACAGTGTCCCCAACCATCAGGTGTACCCATCACAGTGTCCCCATACAACAAGTGTACCCATCACAGTCCCCAAATATCAGATGTCCCCATAACAGTGTCCCCATACATCAGGTGTCCCCATCACAGTGTCCCCTTACATCAGATGTCCCCATCACAGTGCCCCCTTATATCAGAGTTGTGTCCTTCCCTTCCCCCTTGTATTCACAGACCACAAATTCTGTTCCAACCTGCAAGAAAGGCAGCTACTCCTTCCTCTTCTGTGCTGAGAATGAGGTGAGTTCTCAGCCTCAGCTCTCTTCCACCCCTTGCAGGAGAGAGGAGAAAGCTAAACCCTCTCTCCAGCAGGAACCAGCTGCTGCTCCTTCTAACAGGAGTGACACTGCAGGTACTCTTGTCAGAGAAGATCGGCCAAATCTCCAGTGTATCCCCCCAGCACAGCATCTGCCCCTACTTTTGTCTTGACCCTAATCAAGGGACCCCCATGAACCTGGGGACCCTGGCAACTGCCCAGGTGTGCCTATTTATAAAGATGGCCCTGACTGGAGGAGGGGGAGAACATGGGATAGAATTAATAAATTAATACATTTCTATTGGGTTCCCTGCTGTCAAGTGCTGGCTGGATGGGAGCTGATTACCCGAGTTCCCACCAGGAGGGGTGTCAGCTTCAGGAGTTTATTCTGAGAGAGGGTCGGAGAGGGAATCCAGGCTGGCGGTGTGTTAACTAAGCGGCTCTGTATGTATTTAGTGACAGGCAAATGTTTGTGTGGAGGCAATTTGTCTGGGTTTTGTAAGATGTCAGGGAGGACTTGTGTGTAGGGACTTGAGAAGGGGGATTGAGATAGCAGGGAAGGGCAGGGAGGGGGTAAGAGCAGTGTCTGCAGGGGGGCCTCTGTAGTGCTGAAGCAATGACTTAGAACTTGTTCACACCATATACTTTCTCATCATCTGCACTCCTCTCCCTGCACATCTACCCACCGCCATGCACTCCGTACCCTTCTCCCTGCACATACTACCCACCGCCATACACTCTGTACCCCTCTCCCTGCACATACTACCCACCGCCATACACTTCATACCCCTCTCCCTGCACATACTACTCACCACCATACACTCTGCACTTCTCTCCCTGCACATACTACCCACTCCAATACACACTGTACCCCTGTCCCTGCACATACTACCCACCGCCATGCTTTTCTTACCCCTCTCCCTGCACATACTACTCACCACCATACACTCTGCACTTCTCTCCCTGCACATACTACCCACTCCAATACACACTGTACCCCTCTCCCTGCACATATTACCCACCGCCATGCACTCCTTACCCCTCTCCCTGCACATAACACCCACCGCCGTACACTCCACACTGTACATTCCCTATTTAAAATGACCACATTCTGCACTATGCAAGTCATCTCAGACTCTATTTAACTACATCCCCTTTAAGCCACACCCAATATTTAGCTCAATTTAAACCATGCCTACTCTTCGCCACATTTTTGTTTTTCTTTATACCTAGGGGCCACTTTTGATCTTGTACATGGGCCCACTGATTTTGTGAAACACCCTTGATCGCAGCCTGTCCTGCATCGCATTTGTGTGAACCTAGCCTTAGTCTTGACTGGCATTCTCACCTACAGAAGGTCCAGACAGTTCTAGATTCCATTTGTAAGGCAGGGTTTACAGTCAATTCAAATGAATGCATGATAGGCCTGAAACAAAGTCTAGTATTTGGGATACAGCATTGGGCAGGGGGTCAAAAAGCCTTCAGTGGACAAGACTAAAGCAATGAAAAGTTGTCCCCAGCCAGTGGCAAAGAGACACGTTAGAAGTATTGTAGGATACTCCAGTATGTTTCTGTCCTAACATTGCCGCTATTGCAGCTCCATTTAGGAATTTCAACAAAGCGATTAAGTCAATAGGGATTAGGTTTAGGTTTGCCACTACCATGGATTTGTGGTGGATCAAGTGAGTTTGAAATTCATAGTAACTTTGAATTAATTAGAAAATTCAAAATTCAAAAGTCAAATTCTTTGTATCCCTAATGCACTGCCTGCTTTTAAACTTAGGTTAGCTGGCTTAGAAAAGCCAACAATGGGGGCTTTTTTATGTGCCATTCCGCTCGTGATAAAAGGTTGGATTTTTGGCAGCCATTTATCAGTGCTGAAGTAGTTTAAGGAAAGCTGACAGTATGAAAGGGAGAGTCGGTTGCTATATGGTGCTATATTCCTAAACAGCTGATTCTGTATAAATTTAATTAATGTGTTTTAAACTACACTAGTAGAAGTTTCAGGACAGGCTAGGTGGGGTATGGGGTTGAGGGGAAATGGTGGCAACTGCGGTGGTGAGAGCAGGTGGAATGAGGAGGTGGCAACTAGAGTGGTGACAATAGGTCTCATAGGGGGGTGCAGATATGTTCCTGTGTTGGGGCAGGTTAAAATAGTGTAGTGGGAGAAGAGTGGTTAGAGTAGGGGTGTGGGGGGAAAAGTTTGAGGTCAGGGGAAGAGTGGTGTGGGCAGGGGCACAGTCATTAGTGCAGTCATAAATGGGCTTGTGAAGAATAGTAAGAAGAGGGGGGGGTGAAAGAGTGGTGAAGAAGTGGGAGAAATGTGTATAGAGTGTGGGCTGTGCAAGTGACAGAGGGGTGCAGGGACATGTGGTGAGAACAGGGCCGGGTGTTCCACAGAGTTGTAACATAGAGGGCCCAGGATGGGTGGGGGTAGCTGAGATCAAGACAGAGAGTTAAAAGTTGGAAGGGAGTGCAGAGTGCTGAGAGGGCAGGGAAGAATGCCGATGGCAGGGGTAGTTGAGTGGCAGAGGGGTGGCGAGGAAACATGTGACAGGAGCAATTAGGCCCCAAAACATCTGAACACTGAAAGCTAGACACAAATGATAAGGGACAAGGCAGATGTATTAAATCTTTTTTTTTTTTCTCTTCAGTTTTTACAGATGAAAAAGATGTTTTCCATAATTTAACAGTAATATTGGTAGTGTTTTGGCATAGGTATCTTTGTGGTTGACTAAAAACCAGGTACAAAAGAGAAAATCTTAATGTGAACTAATTATCAGGCCAACATAGCTTACAACCGCAAGTACTTAGGGAACTTAGCTCACTTGTAGCCAAGGCACTCATCCTAATTATTAAAGACACCTAATTGATTACAATGGTACAACCTGATTGGTATTGAGCAAATGTGGTACCAATTTACAAAAAATGATTGAGCTGTATACCAGGAAACTACAAACCAGTTAGCCTAACATCAATAGGATGTAAGGTGTTTGAGGGAATGGTAAGAGGCTCTGCACAGAAATGTGTCTTTGATAAAGATATCATAAGTGATAACTAGCATGGATTTGTAAAAGACCGTTCTTGCTAGACCAACCATCACTCTATGAGGAAGTGAGTGAGAAATTGGATGGCGGAAGTTCAGTGAATGTACTTTGTGGTTTATCTAGATTTTGCTAAGTCATTTGATACTATACCTTATAAATGCTTAATCTATGAAGTAAAGTCTGTTGGAATTGAGGAGATTGTATGTACATGGATAGGAAACCAGTTATATGAAAGAGTCCAGAGAGTAGTGATACTCATTCTCTGAATGGTCTAAAGTTGTGAGTGGTGTGCTCTAGGATTCTGTCTCAGGGCCAATGCTGTTCAATTTGTTTATTAATAATATAGAGTTTGGAATCAAGAGCTCAATTTTAGTGTTTGCGCAATATATTTCATTTTGCAGAGAAATAACTTTGGCACAGAATATAGCATCGGAATGTCAGAACTGCTAAATAGTCTTATGTTTAGGAGGTGGGAAATGTCAGTTCCAAATGAAAAGCCCGGTGGAGTTGCTAATTAACTTTTGGCTGCTGGCGGTAAAGGGTGAAGTAACCCTGTAATGGATCCAAGAAGAGAGAAGAGAAACCGAGCGCCAATCTAAGTGTAGCAATAAGAAGTTCTTTAATGGCAAATAAAAGAGTATTAGTCACAAAGGAAGGATAAAAACAGGCATCACAAGGTAATGGAGAATCTGGGCATTGGTCATCCAGGGGGTCCTTCTAGATTTCCTAGAGGAGCTGGCGCTGTAGAGGATGAGCTGCGATCTCCTGTGGAATGGCAGGGGATGTGCTGATCACTTGGCGGCGGCTTGGTGGCGTGGGACCGCAGGTAGAAGGGCCATGACTTCACTTCCTGGAGACAAGGTGCAGCACAAACGGCGACGCGTTGCGGAGCATGCGCTCCTTCTTCAGGCCATGCAGGGGCCATTTTGAATAAGGGCTTATATGCCAACAGTTCATGGAGCACATTACGGTAGCTCAGCAGGGACAAAACAAAGCAGTAAAATGTTATGTGGAGGGTGGGTAACGGATGGAAGGGTTGGAAATAGACTGATCTATATTATGATGAGGACATATGGAGGGGAAGGAGCCTTAGAGCGATGTTTTTTTACAAAATATATATTAAATAAGATTATCTTAAGAGCCAATTTAGAATAAAATAGATAGTAGGTTATAATAAATAAACCAATCACAATTAAAATACATGGTGGGTGTGTATTATATAGTGGGAAAGCCAAACGACTATAGGGACATATTTTAACCTATATAGTGGGTACTTACTTTTGAAGATACATATTGATAAAGAAGTAATTATCGAGAATGATGAGAGGGACCACTGGAAGATAAGGTGATGGACCTGGGCAAAGAATGATCAAGTTAATAAATAAAATAACAATTTAATATAAACACAGTTCAGGGAATAGAAGATGGGCTACAGTATGTATTTTAATTGTGATTGGTTTATTTATTATAACCTACTATCTATTTTATTCGAAATTGGCTCTTAAGATAATCTTATTTAATATATATTTTGTAAAAAAACATCGCTCTAAGGCTCCTTCCCCATCCATATGTCCTCATCATAATATAGATCAGTCTATTTCCAGCCCTTACATCCGTTCCCCGCCCTCATCATAACATTTTACTGCTTTGTTTTGTCCCTGCTGAGCTACCGTAATGTGCTCCATGAACTGTTGGCATATAAGCCCTTATCCAAAATGGCCCCTGCACGGCCTGAAGAAGGAGTGCATGCTCCGCAACGCATCGCCGTTTGTTCTGCACCTTGTCTCCAGGAAGTGACGTCATGGCCCTTCTACCTGCGGACCCACGCCACCAAGCCGCCGTCGAGTAATCAGCACATCCCCTGCCATTCCACAGGAGATCACAGCTCATCCTCTACAGCGCCAGCTCCGCTAGGAAATCTAGAAGGACCCCCTGGATGACCAACGCCCAGATTCTCCATTACCTTGTGATGCCTGTTTTTACCCTACCTTTGTGCGTAATACTCTTTTATTTGCCATTAAAGAACTTCTTATTGCTACACTTAGATTGGCGCTCGGTTTCTCTTCTCTTTTCTTAGTGCCAATCAGTACCTGCTCATCTGTGCTGCCCATCAGTGCTGTCCATAAGTGCTGCCCATCAGTGCCGTCCATCAGTGCCCATCAGTGCTGCCCCTCAGTGCCCATTAGTGTCAACTATCAGTGCCCATCAGTGCGGCATATTATTGCTTCTACTTTTTTTTTTTTCAATTTTTCTGTCTTTTTTTTTTTTTTTATTAAAAATAAAGCTCTATTTGTGTGAAAAAAATTATTAAAATTGAATTTGGGTGCAGCATTGCATGGCCACGCAATTGTCATTCAAAGTGTGACAGTGCTCAAAGCTGAAAATTGGCCTAGGCAGGAAGGGGATGAAAGTGGCTTGTATTAAAGTGGTAAAGAGGAGCTCCAGTCTGGCTAAAAACAAATTAAAAGTCAGCAGCTACAAATACTGTAACTACTGACTTTTAATAAAAGGACACATATCTGTTCAGGAATCCAGCAATGTCAGCACCCCAAGCCACTTTGCCAATCGACTTTAGGTGCCGGCATCTTCACTAAGGGAAACTGGCTTTCTGAATTGGTCCTGCTGTCTTCTGGGACCTGTTTGTCTCCCAGAAGGCAGCAGGAGAAGGAGGAGGGTCAGAGGATCCGGAAATACTCAGAGATCATCGATCAGAGATCCTATCCGGAAGTGGGAGTGGGAGCGGGAGCGGGAGCGGATACCTGTCATAACCAGGTATCCGCTCTCCCCTTCCCCCAAAAAAGTGCCAGATGTGACAGTGGAGGGGGGGGGGGGTGAAAAGGCAGAGCTTTCCCCTTGGGGTGGAGCTCAGCTTTAAGTCTCAGATCTTTTTTTTTTTTCTTTGAGATCTCAGTTCCATACTTTGTATATGCATATATGTCATTCAAATAGGGGGTGAGGTAATACAGCGCTGCCAGGGAAAAGGATGTAGAGGAAGATATGCATTGGAGTGGGAGTAGAGTGATAATAGATGAAATACCTTATGTATATAATAAACATAAAATCATATATGGTGCAAATACAGCAAATAAGCATAAAAAAGGCTAGAAAATATATGACAATAATAAATAAAGTGACTGGTGTAGCGGTCTGGGCTACCTGGGTGTGTGCCCAGTAAGATGACTAGGTGACACAAAAATGCACAAAATATGAATCAAAAGAATGTGTGATATAAAGTGACTGTGCAAATAAAGTGCAACAATATGGGTCTCAAAATGTAAGCCCAATAACAGTGACCCCCTATACAGTACCCCCCCCCCAGTGTATAATCTCTGCCTAATACCCCTGTGTGGGGTTGGGATTTCTGGTGAGTGCATCCTAAATTAGAGTGGTCTCGAGCGCTCAAACGCAACAGCATCACCCCAAAGTCCAGTCGGGAATTATCGCATGAAGATTAATCACATTACTGGATAACCACCACATTATGGACTATTTATTGTGATTCATCCACTATTCACCCCATACTTTATTTAGTCACTATTTATTTGATCTGGATGTTCACCCACATTAGAGTATTTCCACCTGACTGTTTCCTTCAGTCATTGGATTTACTGCACTGGTCACTTTTATATATTTCGTTTACTCACTAAGTCATTTTGGATTGTATATTCAACTTTTGCATTTGAACCACCTACTATTGTCTACCATTCTTATGCACTTGGTCACTGTTACTGGGCTTACATTTTGAAACCCAGATTGTTGCACTTTATTTGCACAGTCACTTTTTATCACACATTCTTTTGATTCCCATTTTGTGCAATTTTGTGTCACCTAGTCACCTTACTGGGCACACACCCAGGTAGCCCAGACCGCTACACCAGTCACTTTATTATTATCATATATTTTCTAGCCTTTTTTAAGCTTATTTGCTGGATTTGCACAGTCAAGGTTCATCCATATAGGATTTTATGTTTATTATATACATAAGGTATTTCATCTATTATTACTCTACTCCCACTCCAGTGCATATCTTCCCCTACATCCCAGGCAGCGCCATATTCCCTCACCCCTTTATCTGAATAACACTCTTAGATGTAACCTCTGGTTACATCTGAGGGAGGCTGCAGCCTTTCTCCCGTATCCGTAGCGTGGAACCCTTTCTTTACATTGTATATGCTTGTAGTCTACCCTTAACATAAAGCACATCTTTCTGTTCATGATATATAGTATATAACTCTGATATTAACATGTCACGTACCAGGTCTGAGGCTGATTTGATGAGAGGGCGTCCCTTGCGGCTGAGTGCCAGGCACTCATGAAGGTGGGAACAGGGAGTGCTTGACTCAAAGAAGCACAGGTGCCGTTTAGGTTGACCCACTGGAAGTGGTTTGCAGCGCAGAGGAACTGTATAGCTATCAGTTGGTCTGTCAGGACAGATGGCAGGACCTCAGTAGCCCCAGACATGTAGCTGAACCAGGGAAGCGACCACAGGCAAGGTGGCACCCGAGAAGGAGGAAGGGGCAGGCTGACAGGACAGGACTGAAGAGGCGTAATCAGGAAGAGAGCCAAAGTCATACACAGGAAGGCGAGCCAGAGAGTATGCAGAAGAGTAGTTAGGAGCAAGCCAGGGTCATACACAATAGAGCAAGAGAGGCCGAATACTTAGAGCAAGCTGGGGTCAAAATAAAGGTTCAGGCAGCAGAGAAGTCCAGAGGCCAGCTTGGGTGGGTAGCGGTAATCCAAGAATACAAGAAACACAGGAGCAAGGAGTACTGAAAGCTGAAGATCATCCATCAAAGACTAAGTGCAGCCACTGATTTTATATAGAGCGTTGCGCGCCAGTTCTGGCAGCAGGTGTGCGTGAACATGCTCCAGTGTGAAAGTTTTTGTGCATGCACACATTTTATGCAAACAAGCATGACCATGTAAAGTTTTGGCAACTATGCCAGGTCTTTTCTTCAGCACTTGCAAATCTTTATTCTTCTGACTCTTTTATAAGCACCTGCTCATTCTTATTCTGAATAGCACCCTTACAGTGCCCCCCCCCCCCCAATGGGCAGCCTCTGGATGCCCAATTGAGCCAATTTTTCTGGATGCTCAGCAAAGAATTCCCGGAGCAGTTTAGGAGCATACCCTTTCCATTTAATAAGATACTGGACTTGTCCTCCTTGTTTTCTGCAATCCAGAATTGGTTAAAACTCAAATTCCACCGTCTTCCCCAACCAATTCTGGTGGAGGAGGCTGGTCATCCCTTCAAAGGAATGGATCTGGACCAACAGGTTTGAGTAAAGATGAGTGGAAAATTAATTGGATCCTGTATGAGTCAGGAAGCAAAAGTTCATAAGCCACAGGGTAATTTCCCTTTTAACTGAAAATGGATCAATATATCTTGGTCCCAGCTTCCGAGATGGACAAGCAAATTTCAAGTTAAGAGTGGACAACCATATCTTCTCTCCTCTTTTTATTGAAATGTTTCTTGCAATCCTCCTGTGCCTTTTGTATTGTCTCCTTAAGTACCCAGCAATTAGCTTGAATAAAAGCTAGTCTTTCATGGACTACGGGCACTGCTGCTTCAGGGAAAACATCTGGCCGAAAGGAAGGGGGAAACCCATAATTGGCCCAGAATAGGGATCGGTCGATGGCTGAATGGAGTCACCATACTTCTTCTTTTTCTCATGGCACCAACTGCAGGTTCAGTATACCGAGAAGAAGCTTGTTCAATGGACATCATCAAATAAGGCTGAATTGACAAAAAATTTTGAGATAACAAAATTGTTCTTGGAGATACAGATTCGGGAGTTTCTGGGAACATACAGCCCAAGGCATCTGGCTTTCCATTTTTGAACTCAGGATGATACGTTATATAGCAATTAAATCTGGAGAAATACAAGGCCCACCTGCTCTCGATCAGTTCGCAATCAGTTTTCGAGAGAAGTAAGCCACAGGATGGAGCAAAGCTTTTGGGCCCTGGCGTTGTGACAATATAACTCCTGTTGCAACTTCAGAAGTGTCTACTTCAAGAACATAAGGCAAAGTAGGGTCTGGATGTTGTAGAACAGGAGCTGAGGTGAACAAGGATTTTAATTGATCAAAGGCCAACTGGGCCTCCTGAGTCCAGTAAAAAAGTTTGTGTTGCCAGGAAAGCTGAGTAATTGGGATGATGATGGCAGAGAACCCTTTAATGAATCTTCAATAAAAATTTGCAAACAGGGATGAACACACGAACAAATGGGGCACTCGGCAGGAAGTTCCCCCGCTGATGAGCCCCCCATAATGCACTGTGCTATTGCAGTGCATTGATTGTTGATGATTGGCCAAATAATGCACCTGAACTGTAGGCTTTGGCCAATCACAGCACAATGTCCTGTCAGAGCTATGATTGGTCAAAGCCAATCATAGCTCAGGGGCTAAGTCCATGCCCCACACTATATAAGAATGCTGCTTACACGGCAGACATGTATAGTGTGTGACAATAGAGATTAGGCAGGTAGTTAGTGGATAGTGTGTTCAGTCAGTGCAGTGTACAGGTATACTCCACTTTTAAAATGTTGTAGTCCTGGGTCCTCTCTCGATGCTCCCTGAGTTTTGTGTCCCTGTCACTTATAGTTCGTGAGCAGTGCCATACCCTTTGAAGGCAGAATAAATCCCTTTGCCAGGTTCTCGTCAATGAACAGCCGAATAGCTTCCAGCTCCAGTTCAGATATGGGGAAGCATCGGAAGTAATTCAATTGGACAATCATAGGCCCAATGTGATGATAGTTTATCAGCCCCTTTTTTATCAAAATTTCCAAGAAATCATGGTACTCAGGAGGAACGATCTAGCTAGCACTCGATACTGTTTGGACTGACAGGCATAGTGGAGGACCATGTAAAGTATTGGCAACTATTCCAGGTCTTTTCTTCAGCACTTGCACATCTTTATTCTTCTGACTCCTTTTCAGCACCTGCTCATTCTTATTCTGAATAGCACCCTGACACTGAACTGGAATAAAAAAAGCTCCAGGAATATATTAGTTGAAGCAGATCGCATACTGGTATTGTATTAATGCAGGTGGGGATTTAAGTCTCATCAAATGCTGAGCATTGGTCTTTTTATTAGGTCTAATTTGTACTTTTATTGGCTCAGTAATTATGGGCTCATAAATAAAGCTACAGTATATGCCTTTTTAGATTTTACTAAAACATGCATATATTGTATTTTGAAAAGAAACAAAGAAACCACGCTCTCACATCATAAAATACAAATCACCATAGTGAATAAACAATAGTGAATAGACAAATAAATCAATATGTCTTCATTTAAATGATAAAAAATACATAAAAATTGTGAAGTCCATATATAATCCCACACGTGAATAGCATCCTCAGAGAGTATTGGAAAGTAGTGATGGACGAACATCGGCCGGGGCGGTTCGCGAACGTTAGCAGCGAACTTTCTCAAATGCCCGCGAACCGCAAGTTTGCGGCGGGCCCCATTGACTTTAATGGGAGGCGAACTTTAAAAACCTTTAGGTCATATTTGCAGCCACAAAAGACTTACTAGTTGTGCACAAATAGTCCCACCACATGGACAATGTCATAACAGAAGTATTGCAATTGGGAAAGTTGCCCTAAACATTTTTTTTTTTTTTTTTTTACAGCAAAAAACATTTTTTTTTCCCTAAATCAGCCAGAACTGACAGCAGCCGGTAAATACATGTCAAATAAATATAGGGTCCATTCACACATCTGTAAAATGGGTCCGCATCCATTCCACAATTTGGCGGAACGTTTACAGACCCATTGATTTTCAATTCCAGTCTGAAAAAATAGGCATTCACAGGATAAAGAAGTAAGTGTCGGCCATAAAAGGCCCCAAAAATTAGCCCACATGGGTTTACCTGACAGCTAAGAACGTTGTATTCTGTGGCTGGAGGTACATTAGGCATTCACAGGATACAGAAGTAAGTGTCGGCCAGTATAGGCCCCAAAAATTAGCCCACATGGGTTTACCCCACAGCTAAGAACATTGTATTCTGTGGCTGAAGGTACATTAGGCATTCACAGGATAAATAAGTAAGTGTCAGCCATGAAAGGCCCCAAAAATTAGCCCACATGGGTTTACCTGACAGCTAAGAATGTTGTATTCTGTGGCAGAAGGTACAAGGTATATAACACCCCCTTCAATCTGTGGTATTGTGGGGCCACAGGTTTATCACACCAGTTCTACAAATAATTGGCCAGTAACTGTTGTCACTGTGTGTAGCCCAGTTAACGCAGCAAAAGAGGCCACATTATTGCAGGACTAAAATACACTTAGAAAAGTATACTGTTAAATAACACCCTACTTCAATATGTGTAGCAGAGTTAATGCAGCAAAAGAGGCAATATTGTTGCAGGACACAAATACACTTATACAAGTATACTCAGATAACACCCCACTTCAATATGTGGTATTGGGGGGCCACTGGTTTATCACACCAATTGTACAAAAAATGGCCAGTGAGTTTGGCACTGTGTGTAGCAGAGTAAATGCAGAAAAAGAGCCAATATTGTTGCAGGACACAAATACACTTATAAAAGTATACTCATTTAACACCCCACTTCAATATGTGGTATTGGGGGGCCACTGGTCTATCACACCAGTTATACAAAAAATTGGACAATGAGTTTGGCACTGTGTGTAGCAGAGTAAATGCACCAAAAGAGGCAAAATTGTTGCAGGACACAAATATACTTATAAAAGTATACTCAGATAACACCCCACTTCAATATGTGGTATTGGGGGGCCATTGGTCTATCACACCAGTTATAATACTTTAAAAGTGCTTTTGTCACTGTTTGTAGTATTGCTGGAGAAACGCTCAACACACCAGTCACAATGCTGCACAGTGCATAATACAAATCCACTATAATATGCTTTCTATATTACAAAGTATATTATAAGTGAATTACACCCCTATATAGTGCACTGCACACCTATAATAAATACCAGTCCTTAAAATGACTTTTGTGGATCTTAACAGAGCGATTTGTGTCACTGACTATCTGTCCCTTGTGCACACAGCAGACCTCTCCCTACACTGACAAAAGAGACTGTAGACCTATACCAAATACCAGCCCTTAAAAGGACTTTAATGGATCTTAACAGAGCGATCTGTGTCACTGACAGTCTGTTCCTGCTGCAAACAGCAGACCTCTCCCTACACTGACAAAAAGCAGAATGTGAAATGGCCGCCAGCTTAGGTCTATTTATAGGGCAGGTGGTATGTCCATGTGCTGTAATGTTTCAATTGGCTGTCCCGTTCCACCTGATGGCTGTGTCATGGGTAAAAGTTCTCCCCAATGTAAACTAATATGGCCGCCACGAACAACGCCATGCGTTTGCAAAATCGGCGGGCTGTGAACAAGCAAAGTTCGCAGCGAATCGACCACCGGACAAACCGCAAGGCCATCCCTATTGGAAAGGTTCCTGTCCACCAGCATGCAGATGCACTATACACTCACCAGACTTAATTGACCCCTATTACAGGGAGTCAAATTGCGCATATGGGAAAATTCAAGATGTCATACATGAGGTCACAGGAATATTTTCAAACAGTTGCTGTCATCCATTCAATATGTATATAAATAGCGTATTCAAAGCTCCAATGTTGCTATACAGAGAGGGAGAGGAAGAAACACACTCATGGTTTGTTTCTTTTCACAGTATAGGTGTTATTTACACTTTACAACACACAGCTCTTTATTGTAGTTTGTTTTTTTTTTTGGTTATTTATTTGCAAGGGTTTAGAACCTATTGGGTTCCTATATTTTCTTTTATATATTGTATTTTGTTATACTAATTATTAATTTTATATTTTTAAGTATTTATTATTGTTTAACAACTTGCCGACCGCCCACCGTAATATTACTGCGGCAGGGCGGCTCGGCTGCATCCAGTCACGTAGTACTACGTGACTGGAGTGCATGTGGTGTTTAGACACAGCGGGAGGCGGGCCGTTGGAGGAGCGGCGGCGATTGCGGCGACCATTCAGCCTTTTATGCTGCCAGTTTCCGATGAAGTGCTTACCCCCAGAGGAGCCACTGGATGTATTGGGTTCTATGCACATGTAGCACTACCCCCGTAAGGACCGCCAAATTTCACTCTACGAGTCTCCCTGAGTTACCAGCATACAAAAAAAACAGTTCCAAATTCTTACTTTACCCTTCCTTGGCTAGCTCCAATAATTTGTCCATGGGCTATTTAGTTGTTGTTTTTGTTTTATTTTAAATAGGGGGATAGGAAAAGGGATTAGTGGGATACTCCAATTTGAACTATAGACAATGTTTGAGGACTCCTATCTTTCGATACAGCCAGGCTGTTGATTCACCCTGCCACTATGGGTGAACTTGGATTAAGTCTCTTTCTTTAAGACGACTTGATGAACTGACAATTATATTCAGGACACTCTCACCAGCATCCTCTTTCTTCTCCACTGCTGACACCCATCCACTGACTATTCTACACTTAGGGGTGGCCTCCGCATTACAGGCCTCTTGACACGAGTCCCTGTACTCGCCATACTGTGGTCCCAGGGTCTCAAGTGTCTCCCCTCTCAGTCAGCTCTCCTGGACCTCTGGGTTCAGCCCCTCTCATCCATTCCTCGGGCCCTCAGGGTGACCTCCTGCGACCGCATGACACCTCTTCAGAGGAGGAGGCAGCTGCCCCCTCCCTTTGGGACTCTGCTCTCCAGCCAAAGACCCCGCAGCACATGTGCTCCTGGCTTTTATACAGTATCCCAGAATACACTGAGGCGACCGTCCCTCTACCAATCACCAAGACTGTATCAAAGCCTATGCACCCACCCATTCCTTAGGTTTCCTCCCATTTTCCAACATGCCTCCCTATTGGACCAGCGTGAAATACGCTTCAGACTGAATGAATCGCATACTGAGCACATTGAGCAGACCTCACTAATAGATCCTGCTCCCTGATAGGCAAAGAGCAATATAGATTTACCTGCAGCTCCTCTGGTAAGCAGACAGAGCCCAAAACTATACTCTCTCACTAGCACCTACCTAGGAGGGTGCTACACACATACAAATATCAATATTCCACACACAACTATACAAAGGCACCTGAAACCAAACTGGTTGACTACAAGTAGAGTATATTCTCATAAGTAACAGGGGAAGGAGGGTAGAAGGGGGAGGCTGTGCTATCATGAATCAATCAGTGAAAGAAAAAGTTATTGTTCTAAATGGATTAACAGTTAGAAGCATTAGGTTATGGCAACTCACAATTGGTAGTTACACCACGGGAGTATATCAGGCAAAGAATGACAACAGCAATAAACTGTATCAAGGATGATAAGACAATGGTGGGACAATTAACTTGTCTGGTAGCAATCAGTGAAAGTTCCTAAAGTGCAGTTCGTACTTTTTTCATTTATTTATTTATTTTTTTAAATTATTTTTATTGTTTTTTTAAAGCCTTGCTCCACACAAAAGGGAAAGCTTCACTTGTTTGCCTCCTCCCCCCTCCGCTGCCCCATTTGGCACCTTTCAGGGGAAGCTGGTACCTGGTTTTGATGGCGGCGAAATCACCCGGAAGTTCGGCCCCCCTCCTCCTTCCCCCCGCCACCAGGCCATTCACAAACCGCAACGCATGTGCAGTAGGGAACCAGCTGTAAAGCCGCAAGGCTTCACTGCCGGTCACCTCCCCCCCCCCCCCCCACAAGAAACGGCGGTAGCACCCGAGAGCTCATTAAAAAATCGACTGGTAAAGGATTAAGGTGTGTCAAAGGATACTATAAATACAGAAAGCTTAGCACAATGGTACCAACATCCCTGGATTACTTGTATAAAGTATATCTCTGAAATTACAGAGCTCTCGCCTAGGCAAGATAAGTGAGGGCTTGGAGAAACCAATATGATGGGACTTTAACGGTACCAGTAGACATAGAATATTCACAGGAGGGTTAAAAATATTGAAACTTTATTCATTGGAATATAAAAACTCATCAGCTTAACATGAGCTTGATGAATGATATAGAACATACAAGGAACAGAAAATAAACAAACATCAAAAAACAAACATGATTGGTAGAATAAATCACATAGATAGATACAACAATGTATACATGACCATATAAAGATGATATATAGGTAGCTACTCAAGGTGAACACTCCAATACTTGTCCACTAGAGCAGCGCCCAACATGTTTCGCCGGAGGCTTCTTCAGGGGCGTTTAATAAATTACATCAATGGTCGTGATACTACATAAGATATGAGAGAAAAAAAGTAAGTATTGCAAATATTTTAGTTGTATCACAATATTGGTTAGATAGACATGAAATCATGCGGGTCCCAGGAGGAAAACCACACCTGTTGAACAGATAGCCCAACACACCAGGAAGCAGCCCTCGGATACCATGCATGAAAGGAAGTGGCAGGAGATGCATTAAACAGCTGGGGGGGGGGGGAGAGAAAAATTGGCTGGGGTGAAGACACCGCTGCATTCGTGGACAGGTAAGTTTCCTAATATTAAAAGTCAGCACTTTTAATTTTTTCTGAAGGAGCCTGGAGCTCCTCTTTAAGCAGAAAAATAAAACTTACAAACAGTTAGAGAAGACTGACTGTGAAACAAACATTCCAATGCTACAGCACCAGCAGCCAGCATAGCATAAGGATCTATAATCCCAGGAATTACAAATGACAAATACATACATAATTACAAACCACCATAGCCAGATTAACAGAATACTGACCAATAGCAATGGGCCCAAAGAAAGCCGCATAGCAAATTTACCTCACAAAGTTGGCCCAAATAAGAGATCCAATAAACCAACTAATAGGCTCCACGAGCAAGGTAGTACCCATACAATTGGAACCATAAAGTACAGGATATTAATCAGAGACAGAGGCGTAACTAGAACCTTCAGGGCCCCGGTGCAAGAAACCATGAAGGGCCCCCCGGACCCCTTCCCTTCAAGCCTGGGGCTCTTCCCACTGATCTTTGGACCCTTTACTCTCGTTGCGGGGCCCTTTATTACGGTCCCACAGGGGGACCCTTTCACAAGTCCTGGAAAGACAGCAGAACACAAGTGAACTGGATGGGAGGAGTAGTGGGGGCAGCATACAGAAGAACCAATCTCCTCCATTTTCCTCCTGCAGCTACAGGAGGAAAAAGGAGGACAATGATTTCTATACATGCTGCCCCTGCTGCCCCTCCTATCCAGGTGTACAGGGGAGCCGCGCAGGCCCCCCTGGAGCATGGGGCCTGGTTGCAATTGCACCCCCTGCAACCCCTGTAGTTACCCCTTTGATCAGAGACCATAGTCATGGAGTTAGCCCACCCCCCCCCCAAACCTTTTCAAATTTGGCAGGTACCTCCCTGTTGGCATATGTAGTTTTCTAAATAGGGAGACCTTTCTGGGAGCTAGGAAATCCACCAAACTAAGTAAACAGGTTTCAATACAAGACTGTATAACCAAAATTGTGACTGACTGAATACACTGGACAATCTCAAGCCAGTATTGCTGGGTGTTTGCACACTCCTAAAAAAAAAAAAAAAATGAAATTGGCCTTACATAGTTACATAGTTAGATAGTTTGTGAGGTCGAAAAAAGACATCAGTTCATCCAGTTCAACCTATGATGTGTGTGTGTTTGCTGTTAACCGTACATTGTATATCCCTGTATGTTGTGGTCTTTAAGGTGCCCATCTAATCGTTTTTTTTTAAACTATCGATGCTCCCTGCTGATACGACTGCTTGCAGAAGAGAATTCCACATCCTTACTGCTCTCACAGTAAAGAACCCCCTACGTATTTAAGGTTAAACCATTTTTCCTCAAGTTTTAGTGAGTGGCCACGTGTCTTATTGTATTCCCTTACTCTGAAAAGTTTGTTCTTTATGCTAGGGTTGCCAGTACAGTATTTGTACATTGATATCATATCCCCCCTCAATCGTCTCTTCTCCAGAGAGAATAAGTTCAGTGCTTGTAGTCTTTCCTCATAGCCGATGCCCTCCATTCCCCTAATTATTTTTGTTGCCCTTCTCTGGACTCTCTCCAGTTCCAGCACATCCTTTCTGAGGACCGGTGCCCAGAACTGGACAGCATACTCCAGATGTGGCAGGACCAGAGTTTTGTAGAGTGGGAGAATAATCTCTTTTTCTCTTACGTCCTCCGACAGTCGCCGCCTCTTCATATTCGTCAAATATGGGGTATTAGACTTTGCTCCGAAGGAGTAGCTAGGCAACAGAATATGTTAACATTAAAGCTTTTAACATATCCCACCCTCAAGGGGTGGTCCCCTCAGTCAATACCCTCCTACTTCCTGCAACCATATCTCAGTTTCAATGTCTAGCTTGTCAGGAGTGGCTGCATGTCTCTATGCTGGGGCTTTTGTCTCAGCCTTTCCCTTCTTTTTGATTTTATTTGAGTTTTTTTCTCTTTCTTTACTTAGCTGTTATTTTTACCAGCATTAGTTTAGTTCTTCTGATGAAGAGGATCATGCGGGCTGCGTCTCGGGCTGACCCCCCTGGTCGCAGGTTGTGGGTCAGTGGTTTCTCAGCCCGCCATCGAGCGTTCAGTCAGGTACCGCTCCTGAAGTTCTGAACGACCCATCCCTGTTCGGTGCAGGGATGCTATGGTGAGGTGGCTACCTCACTGGACGCTGTGCGGTTTCTCAACCCACCATTGCTGCGTCCTGGATGCGACTCTCCCTGTCTCATGTACAGCGGCTTGTTCGCCTGTGCTGGTTCCCCACGCCACCTATGAGGTAAGTGTAAATCTATGTGGGGACCTGTCTGTCTGAGGGCTGTCAGTCTGGGACTGTGTTACCCTGCCTCTGTCACACTGTAAATGTTCCCTATCTCTCTGGTGCATGCTGTGGGCTGCAAGGAGGGGGGCTGTGCTGCACTTCTGTGTCAGACTGGATCTGTGTGTCAGACTGTGTGCTGTATAACATGCATGTATCGTGTTGGGGCACATTTCTAAGACCGCTGCGGCGGTCTGCCATGTTTACTGTGCATTTCACTGAGTGAGGGAGCGGAGTTTTCGGCGCCAAACGACGCCATTTTGTCAGCGCTCGCTCCGGCCGCATGGTAACACTGCTGGCGGCCATTTTCTTGTAGCCTTGCATAGGCTTGCACAGAAGCGCCCTGTATTGCATCACATCCCTGGGCGCACCGATCGGAGCAGCAGCAGCAGCATTGGACCTTACAGGTTTTATTTATCTCTGTGTCATTGCCTAGGTTTAGCCTTTTCTCCCTGTGGGGGTCTCATATTGGGCTAAGTGTGTGTGTGCGGTGGGCAGCGCTCGCCGCGCTTGTTGTGGGGGCTGTTAACCCTTTCTTTTCCGATCTGCTCTGGGGGCAATGGATTCTCAGGAAAGCAAAATTCCTGCCACCTTGGTGGGCTCACAAGGGACTGCTGTCTCCCCCCCCCCCCCAGGGGGGGGTTTTGGCTGCGTTTGTGGCTAATCTTGCTGCTCAGGTGCACCTGCTGGTGGCTGCTCAATCCACACATGACTCAGAGTTTTAATTTCCTCTGGTTCAGAGGAGGATGGTGATCGGGCTGCTGTGGCTGGGGTCTCCCTATCGGGGTCCCGTTCCTCCCTGGACCTTGTAGGGTCAGAGGTGGAGGCTGAGGTAGAGGGGGTTGATAATTATCCCCCTGGCTCGTCTGAAGAGCTTGCACTCATGGATGAATTGGTTGCTTCTATCAAGCAAACACTGCGTTTAGAGGATGAACAATGTCCCCCTGCTGCCTTGGCGGAATATGGGACGCAGAAAAGGCGCAAAACGTCGCAGGTGTTTCCCTGCACTGATGATTTTAACGCGCTGTGAATGAACATTGGCGTAATATACGCAAACCTTTTGCTGTACCGAGTAGGTTTAAGCTACGCTATCCTTTTACGCCCGCTACTGATGAGCGTTGGTGTGTCCCCCCTCCGGTGGACCACGCAATAGCAGTTTTGAACAAGTCCACTGCGATTCCTGCTGAAGACACCCCGGTGTTCCGGGATGCCACGGACAAGAGGATGGAGTCCCTTGCCCGTCATACCTATTCTATTATGGGTTCTATGTTTAAAGCCTTATTGCTTCACTTATGGCGGCCCAGGTGGTCGCGAGCTGGACGCAGGTGCTTAGACGTGTCCTGGTGGCTGATTCTGCCCCCCAGGCGACTTGGGATATGGTAGATCAAATCCACCAGGGTGTCATGTATTTGTGTGATGAAGACCTGGATATGGTTCCGTTGGCTGCACGTGTACATGGTGTGGCGGTGTTGTCTCGCCGCCTGGTTTGGTTGAAGTGTTGGTCGGTGGCCAATCTTCGCGTAAGACCTTAGCTAATCTGCCTTTTGGTGGTTCTCGCCTTCTTGGTGAATCCCTTGATGCCCTAATTTAGGGGGTCACGGGTGGTAAGAGCACGCTCTTGCCTCAATCCCACAAGACTAAGACGGCTCCTGGTAAGAAGCATGTCTCCTTTCGGCCCCCTCAGGGGTCTTTTTTCGTGCCTTTCGGTCACACTATAGGGGCAAGCCGTCCAAAGGTCAAGGCTAACACACCGGTTCCGCGGCCCACAACAGTGCGGCCTGAAGGGGCGCCCTCACCCGACTCAGGGGTGGGGGGACGCTTGCTCGGTTTTCGCTCAGCCATGGCTGTCCCGGGTTCGGGACAGGTGGGTTCAGAAAATTGTTCGATCTGGGTACAAGATCGAGTTTCTCTCTTGGCCGGAGAGCAGATTTTTTCCCTCAAATCTTCTGCTATCCCCGGAGCGTTTGCGGGACCTGCATCTAGCGGTGCAGAACCTGTGGGCTCAGGGAGTGGTGGTCCCGGTGCCTCATCGGGACAGATTTCGGGGGTTCTATTCCAATCTGTTCACCGTGCCCAGGAAGGAGGGCAAGGTACGTCCGATTCTGGACTTGAAAGCTCTGAACCGCTTTGTGCGGGTGCACAAGTTTCGCATGGAATCTCTGCGGTCGGTGGTGGCTGCCCTGATTCCGGGGGAGTTCATGGCCTCCATCGACTTGAAGGATGCGTATCTTCACATTCCGATTTTCGAGGGGCACCAGAGGTTCCTTCGATTCGCCATAGCGGAGGATCATTCCCAGTTTGTGGCATTGCCTTTTGGCCTCGCCTCGGCTCCGCGGGTGTTCACCAAGGTGCTGGCGCCTGTTCTGGCTTTGTTGAGAGCCCAGGGCATCTCGGTCCTGGGATATCTGGACGATATTTTGGTTCGGTCTGCGACCAGCCAGGGTCTGGAGGAGGATCTGTCCTTCACGTTACAGACTCTGCAGGAGTTTGGTTGGACGATCAATTTTCCAAAGTCTACACTGTGCCCATCGGTTCGTCTTCCGTACCTGGGAATGATTCTGGACTCTGTCCAGGCGAAGGTCTTCCTACCGGACGACAAACTCAGGACTCTTCAGGAGGGAGTCAGGTCCCTCAGGGACGATCCGTCCTCGTCCATTCGGACGTGCATGCGGTGTCTGGGATTGATGGTCTCAGCTTTCGAGGCGATTCCCTTCGCCCAGTTTCACACGCGGGGTCTCCAGGCGGAGATCGGACCAGAAGGGATCTTCTGTGGTGGCTCCAGTCCCCGTCGGTGTCGGGGGGCAAATCTTTTCGTCCCTTCTCGTGGACGGTGATCGCCACGGACGCCAGCCTGTCGGGCTGGGGTGGTGTTCTGGGCGTTCTGTCTGCCCAGGGTACTTGGTCGGAGGAAGAGTCCTCCCCTCCGATCAACATTCTGGAACTGCGAGCTATACATCTCTGCCTTCGACGTTGGTCGGACAGACTTCGGGGTTGTCCGGTTCGAGTGCAGACGGACAATGCCATGGCGGTGGCTTATATCAATCACCAAGGGGGCACCAGGAGTGCCAGAGCGGCTAGAGAAGTAGCCGACATTTTGTCCTGGGCCGAGACGCACGTCCCGGCGATATCGGCAGTTCACATTCCAGGGGTGGAGATTTGGCAGGCGGATTATCTGAGCCGTCAGACCCTGGACCAGGGGGAATGGTCCCTCCACCCGGATGTCTTCCAGATGTTGTGCGCGAAGTGGGGTCCCCCGGTGGTGGACCTGTTCGCGTGTCGTCTGAACAACAAGGTGCCACGGTTCGTGGCAAGGACGCGCGATCCTCGGGCAGACGCGTCAGACGCGTTGGTTGCCCCTTGGCATCAGTACCAACTGATGTATGCGTTTCCACCGATTCAATTACTGTCAAAGTTCCTCCGCAGGTTGCGGTCGGAACCGACCATGGTGATTCTTGTGGCTCCGGACTGGCCTCGCCGGTCCTGGTACTCAGACCTCGTGAATCTGGCGGTCGACGCCCCGTGGCGTCTGCCTCTTCGAGACGATCTCCTGTCTCAAGGGCCGATATACCATCCTGCTTTACAGTCGCTGGCTTTGACGGCCTGGCTGTTGAGACCGAGGTCCTGAAGGAGAAGGGTCTCTCCCCAGAGGTCGTTCATACCTTGATCAACGTGAGGAAGTCTTCCTCGGGGAAGGTTTATTACCATACTTGGAAGGCCTATTTTGCCTGGTGTGAGTCCAGGGGGTTTTCACCCCGCACGTACTCGGTTTCCCGAGTGCTGTCCTTCCTTCAAACAGGTGTCGATCAGCGTTTGGCGCTGGCTACGATAAAGGGTCAGGTGTCTGCGCTGGCCGTTCTGTTTCAACGTCCCGTGGCTTCCAACTCCTTGGTTGGCACTTTTGTTCAGGGAGTGCGGCATCTGGTACCTCCTAGGAGGGATCCTCTGCCCCCTTGGGACTTGAATCTCGTTCTATCTGTGTTACAACGTGCTCCTTTTGAACAGATCAGGGAGATCTCGTTGTCTATGTTGTCCAAAAAGGTCGCCTTTTTGGTTGCGATCACTTCGGCTCGCAGAGTGTCGGAGCTGGCGGCTTTGTCCTGCAAGTCTCCGTATCTGGTTGTTCATTTGGATAAGGTGGTCTTGCGACCTAATCCTTCCTTTCTTCCTAAGCGAGTTTCGGAATTCCATCTTAATGAAGATATTGTCTTGCCTTCGCTGTGCGCGAAGCCTGAACATCCAAAGGAGGTGAGACTACATTCTTTGGATGTTGTTCGGGCGATAAGGGTTTACCTTAAATCGACTGAGTCCTTTCGAAAGACGGACTCCTTGTTTGTTCTTCCAGAGGGTCCTCGGAAGGGCATGGCGGCGTCGGCCTCTACCATCGCCAAATGGATCAGGCGGACCATTGAACAGGCCTATGCTTTGCAGGGGAAGGTTCCCCCTGTGCCTGTGATGGCGCACTCTACTAGATCTCTGAGTACTTCTTGGGCCTGTCGTCATGGGGCTTCTGTAGCCCAGGTGTGTAAGGCGGCGACCTGGTCGACCGTGCACACTTTCACAAAATTCTACAAAGTAGATGTTCAGGCATCGGCGGATGCTTCCTTTGGCCGCAAGGTTCTTAGTGCGGCAATTCCCTAGGGTCCCTTGTTGGGGACCTCTGGCTGTTGGGATAAGTTTTTATCCCCTGGTTATTTGTCTTTTCCTGGGTTGTTGCTCCTGTTGAGCAATTATTTTTCCTGTAGCCCAGCTGGTTTCCTTCCTTTGGTAAGGTTCCTTTCTTTGATGCGGAGACTGCGTTGCCTTTCGGCGCGGATGCGTTTCCCACCCCTCATGTTTGCACTGCTTTGGGACGTCCCCATATGTGACGAATATGAAGAGGCGGCGACTGTCGGAGGACGTAAGAGAAAACGGAATTTTTGTAAAATCTTACCTGTAAAATTCCTTTCTCTGAGTCCTCCGACAGTCGCCGCCCCCGCCCCTCTTTTGGGGTTTGGTTGTATACTCTACTGCTATTCCACTGAAACTGAGATATGGTTGCAGGAAGTAGGAGGGTATTGACTGAGGGGACCACCCCTTGAGGGTGGGATATGTTAAAAGCTTTAATGTTAACATATTCTGTTGCCTAGCTACTCCTTCGGAGCAAAGTCTAATACCCCATATGTGACGAATATGAAGAGGCGGCGACTGTCGGAGGACTCAGAGAAAGGAATTTTACAGGTAAGATTTTACAAAAATTCCGTTATTTCTGGAGTGAATCCCCTTTTTTATACATGCCAGTATTCTGTTGGCTTTGCTTGCAGCGACCTGGCATTGCATGCCACTGCCAAGCCTGTTGTCTACCAGTACCCCAGGTCCTTTTCCATCCTAGACTCACCCAGAGGTTTCCCCCCCAGTGAGTAGCTTGCTTTCGTATTTCTGACGCCCAGGTGCATTACTTTACATTTTTCAAGATTAAACCTCATTTGCCATGTAGTTGCCCACCCCATTATTTTTTTCAGATCCGCTTGTAAGTTTCCCACATCTTGCATAGAAGATATTGGCATGCTTAATTTAGTATCATCCACAAATACGGAGATTGTACTCGATATATACTCCTCTAGATCATTTATGAATAAGTTAAACAGGATTGGCCCCAGGACAGAACCTTGGGGGACCCCACTTTCCACATCCGCCCAATTCGAGTACTCCCCATTAATCACCACCCTCTGGACTCTCCCCTGGAGCCAGTTCTCTATCCATGTACTCACCCTATGGTCCATACCTACCTTTCTTAGTTTGTACAGTAAGCGTTTATGGGGAACGGTGTCAAAGGCCTTTGCAAAGTCCAGATACACCACATCCACAGGCTTACCTTTATCTAGGTGGCAGCTCACTTCATCGTAGAAGGTTAATAGATTAGTTTGGTAAGAACGATTTTTCATGAAACCATGTTGATTACTGCTAATAATACCGTTTTCATTACTAAAGTCTTGTATGTAGTCCCTTGACATCCCCTCCAAAATCTTGAAGACTACTGATGTTAGGCTGACCGGCCTATAGTTACCCGGGATATATCTCGGCCCTTTTTTAAATATTGGTACCACGTTGGCCTTTTTCCAATCAGCTGGCACCATACCCATCTGTAGACTATCCTTAAAGATTAAGAATAATGGTCTGGCAATCACCTGGCTGAGCTCTTTAAGAACCCTCGGGTGCAAGCCATCCGGTCCCGGTGATTTATTTATGTTAAGTTTCTCTAGTTTAGTTTTAAGTCTATCTTCTGTTAGCCATGGCGGTACTTCCTGAGGTGTATTATTTAGTTTAGCCTTACAAGCTGGGTTAGCGTAGCCCCCCAATTCTTTTGTGAAGACTTAAGAGAAGAAATTATTTATCACTTCCGCCTTTTCTCTGTCCTCTGTGGCCATATTTTCTCTGCCATCTTTTATGGGGCCAATGTGTTCTGGCCTCGCTATCTTACTGTTTATATACTTATATAATTTCTTGGGGTTCTTTTTACTCTCTTCTGCTATATGTCTCTCCTGTTCTATTTTAGCCGCCTTGATTTTGTCTTTACATTTCTTATTACACTCTTTGTAATGCTTGAATGCTGCCAATGACCCCTCAGTCTTGTACAGTGCCTTGCAAAAGTATTCGGCCCCCTTGAACTTTTCGACCTTTTGCCACATTTCAGGCTTCAAACATAAAGATATAAAACTGTAATTTTTTTTGAAGAATCAACAACAAGTGGGACACAATCATGAAGTGGAACGAAATTTATTGGATATTTCAAAATTTTTTAACAAATAAAAAACTGAAAAATGGGGCGTGCAAAATTATTCAGCCCCTTTACTTTCAGTGCAGCAAACTCTCTCCAGAAGTTCAGTGAGGATCTCTGAATGATCCAATGTTGACCTAAATGACTAATTATGATAAATAGAATCCACCTGTGTGTAATCAAGTCTCCGTATAAATGCACCTGCACTGTGATAGTCTCAGAGGTCCGTTTAAAGCGTAGAGAGCATCATGAAGAACAAGGAACACACCAGGCAGGTCCGAGATACTGTTTGGAGAAGTTTTAAGCCGGATTTGGATACAAAAATATTTCCCAAGCTTTAAACATCCCAAGGAGCACTGTGCAAGCGATAATATTGAAATGGAAGGAGTATCAGACCACTGCAAATCTACGAAGACCTGGCCATCCCTCTAAACTTTCAGCTCATACAAGAAGAAGACTGATCAGAGATGCGGCCAAGAGGCCCATGATCACTCTGGATGAACTGCAGAGATCTACAGCTGAGGTGGGAGACTCTGTCCATAGGACAACAATCAGTCGTATACTGCACAAATCTGGCCTTTATGGAAGAGTGGCAAGAAGAAAGCCATAAAAAGTGTTGTTTAAAGTTTGCCATAAGCCACTGGGAGACACACCAAACATGTGGAAGAAGGTGCTCTGGTCAGATGAAACCAAAATCAAACTTTTGGCAACAATGCAAAAGGTTATGTTTGGCGTAAAAGCAACACAGCTCATCACCCTGAACACACCATCCCCACTGTCAAACATGGTGGTGGCAGCATCATGGTTTGGGCCTGCTTTTCTTCAGCAGGGACAGGGAAGATTGTTAAAATTGATGGGAAGATGGATGGAGCCAAATACAGGATCATTCTGGAAGAAAACCTGATGGAGTCCGCAAAAGACCTGAGACTGGGACGGAGATTTGTCTTCCAACAAGACAATGATCCAAAACATAAAGCAAAATCTACAATGGAATGGTTCACAAATAAACATATCCAGGTGTTAGAATGGCCTAGTCAAAGTCCAGACCTGAATCCAATTGAGAATCTGTGGAAAGAACTGAAAACTGCTGTTCACAAACGCTCTCCATCCAACCTCACTGAGCTCGAGCTGTTTTGCAAGGAGGAATTGGCAAAAATTTCAGTCTCTCGATGTGCAAAACTGATAGAGACATACCCCAAGCGACTTACAGCTGTAATCACAGCAAAAGGTGGCGCTACAAAGTATTAACTTAAGGGGGCTGAATAATTTTGCACGCCCAATTTTTCAGTTTTTTATTTGTTAAAAAAGTTTGAAATATCCAATAAATTTCGTTCCACTTCATGATTGTGTCCCACTTGTTGTTGATTCTTCACAAAAAATTACAGTTTTATATCTTTATGTTTGAAGCCTGAAATGTGGCAAAAGGTCGAAAAGTTCAAGGGGGCCGAATACTTTCGCAAGGCACTGTATTTTTTGAAGGCCTTTTCTTTAGTATTAATATGCATTTTTATGTTGGAGTTTAGCCACCCAGGGTTTAGTTTTGCTCTTTTAAATTGATTTCCCTTTGGAATGCACTGGCCAATCCCTTTGTTAAGTATGCTCTTGAAGCACTCCCATTTTTCCTCCATGTTCTTTGTTTCCAGGGTTTTATCCCATTTGATATTTTCTAGCAGAGAGTGCAGTTTTGTGAAGTTGGCTCTTTTCAAATTCAGTGTCCTTATATTACCCTTGTGTTTCCTATTACTATGATTAATACAGTAACTAATTGACCTATGGTCACTGTTTCCTAAGTTGCCCCATATTTCTATATCCGTGATCAGGTCTGTGTTGTTGGTAATCAGTAGGTCAAGTACCGCATTGTTTCTTGTCGGTGCGTCCACCATCTGACCCATAAAATTGTCCTGCAAAACATTTAGGAACTGTCGAGCCTTGGCTGAGTGTGCGGTTCCTTCTGCGCACTCTATATCTGGATAATTAACCACTTAAGCCCCGGAAGATTTTACCCCCTTCCTGACCAGGGCCTATTTTGCGATTCGGCACTGCGTGATTTTGACGGACAATTGCGCGGTCGTGCGAAGTTGTACCCAACTGAAATTGACGTCCTTTTTCTTCCACAAACAGAGCTAAACAAAAAAAGAGTGACAATTTTGCAAAAATTACAATATTTTTCACATTTTTTTATATGAAATTCTCCCCCAAAAAAATGTAAAATCAAAATTTTAAAAAATTTTAGGCCAATTTTTTTTCTGCTACATATGTTTGGTAAAATAAAAATCGCAAAAAGCGTAAAAGTTATTGCGTTTACTAACTAAGGGAAAGATTTTTGTCATTTTTATTGTCTTTTTTTTTTAACGAGTAATGGCGGCAATCTGCAATTTTTTTGCGGGACTGTGACATTGCGGCAGACAGATCGGACCCTTGACTGACATTTTTTACACTTTTGGGGTTACCAGTGACATTACTACAGTAATCAGTGCTATACATATGCACTGTTACTGTAAAAATGACACGGGCAGGGAAGGGGTTAACTTTATTTGAGAAGAAGGGGTTAAGTGTGTCCCTAGGGGCGTGCTTATAACTGTGATTGGATGTGGCTTTTCATGTAACAGCAGAGATCTACGGTCCTACATAGCAGGACCGTATGATCTCTGCTGTTACACAGGGGAGAATGACAGGCGGCTTTGTTTACATCATAACTCTATAGAGGTACTCTTGATGAAAGCAAGAATTGACCTCATCATCATCCCTTCCATCCTCATCATCACTGGAGCCAATTTTGCAATATGCTGCAGCTGGGTGAACATGACTGCCAAATTGTTGTTTATCAGTGTTCTCCCCTCTCTATAGGCTCATGTTCCTCCCTTCCTCTACCTCAAAAGCAACATCAGAACCAAGTAATGCCTGTGCATCCTCAATAAGCAAGTGGCTGATGCTGTGTTCAAATAATTCAGCTGACTCCTTCATGTATGATGCTGGGGCTATGGCAGGAGAAGTGTAGACAAAGAGCCGCTCTAGCAGCTGCAGTGGACTGCACACACTAGTGTTAGCTTGGATCATAATGGATGAGGTGGCTGAGGATGGTTTAGTAAGCCAGTCCACCACCTCCTCTGCATGCTGTGGCTGGATAGCACAGGCAACATCACTAAACAGAGACAAATGTGCCCTGCCTGAGGACAGACCATGTCTACCTTTTGCCTTTGTACACAGACACTGCTGGTCCCCTCGTAGTGCCATGGGAATGTCTGCCTCTACTTGTTGGCCTGCCAGACATGATGAGGGGGGGCCTATTACCCAAGTGTTATAGAAACTGGGAAATGTATTATTGGATGCACTTTGCTGAATGAAAAGTGGAATTTGGTGCACTTTAAATTGAGGACTGCCGCTGACAGAAATGTAAAAAAACTATAAAATAATAATAATATTAAAAAAAGGGGGAACACCAGCGTCGCAGTCAGAAAAACTGTGGCTGACAATTTTAAAAAAAGGGGGCAGGCAGGGAACAAAAAAAAACAAGCAGCAACCAAAACAAAAAAAAGGGTATACAGCACTGTATACATCACTAAATGTCACTACACTAACACACTACACCAACACTACACTATACTGACACACTATACTGACACAATATACTCACACTACACTTACACTCTGAAGCACAATAACACACTACCTTGCTAGTAGCAAACCTGGCCCTGCTCTATCTCCAACTACACAGTGCAAAAGGTTCCGGTGCGAAGAACCTATTATAGTATCATTACTTTGTCCAATCATGGCTTTGGCAGTGCTCTGTGCCCTGTTTGGGCAAAGCCTTGCACATGACCAGTGATCACATGCATTGCTTCAGCCATTTAGAACCCTAGATTTCAATGTGCGTCACACAGTGCATTGTGGGGCGCTCGGCAGGCAAACTTCCCCACTGAGGCCCTGGGAATAAAATGAAACAGGAGTGGAGGAACACCTAGAGTTCACTAAAGAGAACCAAGGGATTCAGCAGCAGGGACAATGGAAGCTGTCTGTGAATACACAAGGGTGTGAACGATGCTGAAGCTAGGAACAAGGGAGAGCTCACTGGATATATAACAGTAGTACAGTGTTCTTAAATGAGAGCTAGTCTCACCACCAGTCCCCACCAGTGTGAACACACAACAACATAACGTTATAATAACTCTTAAGCAAGGTACTGAGGCCTGGAAGTATGCTTATTTCTCAAGCAACACTTGTGGGAATGAGCACCGTTTAAAAAGAAAGTAAGCTGGGCAGGCTGGGCTGGGTCTGAGCATACAGACAATTTAGAAAAAACAGTGGAGACATAGCAATGCTGATGGTTTCCAGTCCTTGGACAGGTTTGTGAAACTACCCTAACATGTTTGAACTGTGTAAATGCAGGTAACAGCCTGCTGGACTGTGCAACTACATGTAACAGTTCCGCTACAGGTAACAAGTCACCCTTGTATGTCTTTGAAACTTATAACAGGTTAGTTTTGCATGTCTATGTAACTACAGATGAAATATCAGCTTTGCAGTTGAATTGTGACAGCCGGTTGTCAAGTACTTGTAAATTGACACTTAAAGTGTAAAAGGTTACTGACCCCTGTCTAAGTGCAACATTAGCCTTAGATTACATCAGTTTCAGAAGACACAAAGTATCACTACAGCAACATTTTCACAAATTTGTAAATGCTAAAATTCCAAATTACGCTAAACACACTTATTGTAGCGGATAACATAAAGAGACAGAAGGATTTGAGGTAGAAGATCAGGAACAGAAGATCCGTGGTTCTCTGAGTTCTCCACCTACCTGTCAAGTTACTTCAAAAACTGTGCAAGTGTATCTAGAATTATTGAAGAGTTGATGCTGCTTTGAAGACAAAGGGTGGTCACACCAAATATTGATTTGATTTGGATTTATTTTCTGTTCATTTACTTTACATTTCGCTTTGAAAACCACAGCTTGGCTTTGCATGCTATTAATAATTTTATGATCTATCAAAATACCCAGATCCTTCTCCAGCATTGATTGTCCCAGTTGTACCCCCCCCCCCTTCCCCAGTATGTATGATACATGCATATTCTTAGCCCACAAGTGAATAACTTTACATTTATCAACAATAAACCTCACCTGCCACTTAGTCACCCAATCAATCAGTGCATTGAGGTTGGCTTGTAGGTTTGAGACATCATCTTTTTTTTTTTTTATAATTTTATTTATTGTTTTTTTTTTCGAAAAAAGTACAAATACATATCACTTATTAAAAAAAAAAAACAACATTACACATGTTTTTATTTAAGCTAATCGCCCATCCCCCCTTAATTACCCCAACCTCCCCCCCCCCCATCCTATTCTTATTTTTCTTCATCCTTTTCCTCATTCCATTTGGTGTATTCTTTTGTTTTCCTGAATTCAATCCAATCCTCCCAAATATCCACCCAATCTTCTATCTCACCTTCCCCCCAATCTCTTAAATAATCTAATGTTCTTATTCTCTCTACTCTTTTAACCCAATCTCCTATTTTCGGGGCTTCTTCTTTCTGCCAAAATAGCGGGATCAATCCCTTTGCCGCATTCATCAAATGAGGTATTAATGTTACCTTATAATGTCTTACGGAACTTTTATACCATGGAACAGACAATACCAAGGTTCTTCCGGTATCTCTACTTTCGTGATATTTTTAATTTGGGCAAGAATGTCCTTCCGATATTTTTTTATCTTTGGGCAATCCCACCACAAATGGGCCATTGTACCTATTTCTATACAACCCCTCCAGCCATATTTTGATTTCTCCCTCTGATACTTATGGGTTTTATCTGGGGTATTATACCACCTTGCGATATATTTATAATTCATTTCAACTGTGTTACTGTGTATTAATCTAAAACTTTTTTCTAAATGAAAATCTTTATTCCATATTCCCAGTTCCTTTTCCCATTTTTCAGTGAATGGCGGCATTGCCGGTTCTATCATATTCACCAGTACTTTATATATATTCGAGGTGCTGTTCTTATGTTTCTCCAAGACACAAATTTGCTCCAAAGGGAGCAATTCGTCTCCTGACCTCAAAGGTTTTAGTAAAGAAGCCACAAAGTGCTTCTGTATTGTGCAGGAATACACATAACTTTTCCTCAATGTGTAGAACTTATAATACTTTCTATTTTTGCCCAACTCTTATCACTTTTTAACTTCCCCCATTCCATCACCCGTGAAATTAGTGTTGCCTCGTAGTATTTTTTTAAATCTGGAACCGCTAGACCCCCTTGCCTCTTGCTCTTTGTTAATGCCGTATATTGTATTCTGGGTTTGCTTTTTTTCCATATAAATTTAGTTAATAATGATTTCAGGGTCTTAACCACTTTAGAACCGCTCACAGTAATACTACTGCGGCAGAGTGGCTCGTTATCGTCTGACGACGTAGTATTAACGTCGTCAGACACTCCCCCTTCTGGGCGGCGCTTGCGCGCCGCCGGAGGCTCGCTCCCGCTGTTTTCATTCACAGCGGGAGTCGGGCCAGGGGAGGAGCAGCGGCGATCGCCGCTGCTCTTACCCGATCATCGGGGATCGAGTCTGGAGATCCGCCCGCTGTGTGTAAACACAGCGGGCGGATCTCCATAGTGACAGGGAGTGACAGATCGGACTGTTCAGCATAGCTGGACATCCGATCTGTCCATGACTCACACAGTCACCTCCCCCCCTACACGTCAGTAAGCACCAGGCATACATTAACCCCTCCCTCTGCAATAAAATTAACCCCTTCCCTGCCAGTGTCATTTTTACAGTAACAGTGCATATATATAGCACTGATTACTGCAGTAATGTCACTGGTACCCCCAAAAGTGTCAAAAATGTCAGTCAAGGGTCCGATCTGTCCGCCGCAATGTCGCAGTTCCGCAAAAAAAATCGCAGATCGCCGCCATTACGCGTTAAAAAAAACCCACCAAAAATGACAGAAATCTTTCCCTTTGTTAGTAAACGCAATAACTTTTGCGCAAACCAATCAAAATACGCTTATTGCGATTTTTTTTACCAAACATATGTAGCATAAAACAAATTGGCCAAAATTTTTTAAAAAAATTGGTTTTTACATCTTTTTTGGGGGGAATTTCATATAAAAAAATGTTAAAAATATTGTTATTTTTTCAAAATAAACGCTCTTTTTTTGTTTATAGCGCAAAAAGTAAAAATTGCACAGGTGATCAAATACCACCAAAAGAAAGCTCTGTTTGTGGGAAAAAAGGACGTAAATTTCGTTTGGGTACGGCGTCGCACGACCGCGCAATTGTCAGTTGAAGTCGCACAGCGCCGAATCGCAAAAAGTGGCCTGGACGGAAGACAGCAAAATCCTCCGGTGGTAAAGTGGTTAAAATATACTTGGGGGATCGGTATCGGTAACATTTGGTACTTGTAAGTTATTTTCGGTAGTATTGCCATTTTTATAATATTTATTCTTCCCATCCAAGATAATGGTCTGTATGATATCCTATTTAGTTCAGTTTTAATTTCATTTAGAAGCGGGATATCATTTTCTTTATATAATCTTTCGGGTTTTGTTGTTAATATAATTCCTAAATATTTTAATCTAGATTTTTTCCAAATGAAGGGGAATTCTGATTTTAACCTTTCTTCTTCCTGACTTTTTATATTGATGTTTAATATCTCTGATTTAGATGGATTCATTTTTAAGTTAGAGAGTTCACCATAATTTTTCAAAATTGTTATCACATTTGGTAATGTTATACTCGGTCTGGTGATATACAATAGTACATTGTGATCCACCCCAGTTTGAGACATCATCTAAGGCTGTTATTTCACTGCATAGCTTGGTGTCATCTGCAAAGACTGAACTTGTTCTTTTAATGCCAGACTCTATATTATTTACAAATATCCTAAAAACAAGAGTCCCAACACTGAACCTAGGGGTAAACCACTAACAACCCTAGACCATTCAGAGTAAGAGTCATTACCCATACTCTCTGAATGCAGTCTTGTAGCCAGTTTTCTATCCATTTACAAACTGACCTTTCCAAGCCTGTTGACTTTACTTTACACATTAGCCGTGTGTGGGAAACTGTGTTTTGCAAAATCAAACGCTTGGAAAACTGTGTTTTGTATCAAACGCTTTTGCAAAATCCAAGTATACAACATCCACAGCCACCCCTCTGTCCAAGGTTTTACCTTCCTCCTCATAAAAAGAAATCAGATTTGTTTGACAACTTTGTTTTTCATGAATCCATGCTGTCTGTTGCCTAAATTATTTTTTCCTAGCAAGAACTCATCTATGTGGTTTTTTATTAACCTCTTCAGGCCGAGCGCACACAAAAATGCGGCCTCTTGGCGGCTTTGGCACTTAACGACCACATATTTGCGTACAATAGTGCTGATAGTGCTGAGAGCTCCCGCCACAGTTACCGGTGGCTAACTGAAAGCTCCCAGTCGCTGCTTGCAAACGGGAGCTTTAGGATCATGTGACCACCATGACAGCCAATCAGGATGGTCACATGACCATAAGCCCTGCCTTGCCTCCCAGCATTCTAAGATCCTTAAAGCGGAGTTCCAGCCTAAACACTCACCTGTCCAACAGTCCAGCGATGCAGCCACCTGAAGCCTCGCTCTTCCCCCTCTCTGCTCTGCGGCATCACTGGTGTGGGCACCCGGCTGTGACAGTTTGTGGGTGTCAGGGAACCATGAACCAGACGTACAACAACAGATAAGTGAAAATAAGACAGCTTTATTGAAAAACAAGCTATAAAGCAAAAGTCCAAACGGATGGCGAAACCGATGCAGAGTCTTGCGAAGCCAGGGGTCTGGAACCAGCAGGGTAGTCAGACGAAGCCAGGATCAGGAACCAACAGGGTAGTCAGACGAAGCCAGGATCAGGAACCAACAGGGTAGTCAGACGAAGCCAGGATCAGGAACCAACAGGGTAGTCAGACGAAGCCAGGAACAGGAACCAGAAGTAGCAGCAGTCTTAGTAGCATGTGAACACAGGAGGACCAAGCAGGGAACTGAGCCACAGACCTCCTATATATATGAGCTAGGCATCCAGCTCCTCCCAGTGGGAAGGAGGAGCCGCAGGGTGGGAGGCTACAAGAAACCCAGAAACCAAGATGGCCGCCAGCACATGTCAAACGAAGGAGAACAGCAAGGAGGTAAGACCATGACAGTACCTCCCCCTCAAGGGCCCCTCCTCCGCGGAGTAAAGAACGGTTTTTGAGGGAAGCGTGCATGGAAGGCTCGGAGCAAGGCAGGAGCATGGACATCTGCGGAGGGAACCCAGGAACGCTCCTCAGGACCATAACCACGCCAATAAACCAAAAACTGCACCCGACCGCGGACCAGGCGAGAGTCCAGGATATTGCTCACCTCATACTCCTCACGATTGCCCACTTGGACCGGACGAGGCCGAGGAACCGAGGAAGTGAAACGATTACACACCAGTGGCTTCAACAGGGAGACATGAAACACGTTGGAGATCCGCATGCCAGGAGGAAGCGCAAGGGCATAGGCTACCGGATTTACCCTGCGAAGCACTCGGAAGGGACCAACAAAGCGAGGCGCCAGCTTGGGAGTGGGCACTCGAAGGTTGAGGTTGCGGGTGGACAACCATACACGGTCTCCGGCCTGGTAGGAAGGAGCAGGCGCTCGTCTGCGATCAGCCTGGAATCTCTGGCGCTGCGCAGAGACCTCAAGGGACTTCTGGATCTGTACCCAAGAAGCACGTAGAACGGAAAGGTGATCCTCCACAGCCGGAATATCCTGGGGAGAGAATACCTCCGGTAACACGGCAGGTTGGAACCCATAGATGGCCAAGAAGGGAGACGTCCCAGAGGAAGAGTTCACCGCCGTGTTCCTGGCAAACTCAGCCCAAGGCAGGAGGTCAACCCAATTGTCTTGGTGATCGGAGACATAGCAACGAAGGAATTGCTCCAAGGCCTGATTGGATCGTTCTGCGGCCCCATTGGACTGAGGGTGGTAGGCCGAGGAGAAGGAGAGATGAATCCCCAACTGGGAGCAAAGGGCGCGCCAGAACCTGGACACAAACTGACTCCCCCGATCCGACACAATCTCCTTGGGCAAACCGTGCAACCGGAAGACCTCCCTGGCAAAAATCGTGGCCAACTCCTGTGCAGAGGGTAACTTCTTGAGAGGAACACAGTGGCACATTTTGGAAAACCGATCCACAATCATGAGAATGACCGTATGGCCTCGGGATGCAGGGAGGTCCACAATGAAATCCATCCCCAGGTGTGACCATGGGCGCTCCCCGGTGGCTAAGGGTTGCAGAAGACCCACCGGAAGGTGCCGAGGGGACTTACTCTGGGCACAAACGGAGCATGCCGCTACATATGCGGCGATGTCGGAACGTAGGGAAGGCCACCAGAACAGACGTGAAACAGCCCAGGACAGCTGATTCTTTCCAGGATGCCCTGCGGTCTTGGAGTTATGGTAGGTTCGCAACAACCGAGTGCGCAACTCCTCAGGCACAAAACATCTGCCGTTGGGTCTCCCAGAGGGAGCACCGGCTTGAGCCGCCAAAATCTGCTCACCCAGAGGAGAGGTCAGGCTGGTGCGAATGGCGGCCAGGATCTGATTCGGAGGTATGACCGAAGTCGGAATCGACTCCTCCCTGGACAGGTCGGAGTACTGCCGTGATAAGGCATCCGCCCTGATGTTCTTGGAACCGGGTAGGTAGGAGACCACGTAATTAAAACGTGACAAGAACAGAGCCCATCTGGCCTGACGTGGTGTCAATCTCTTGGCCTCAGAAAGGTAGGTCAGATTCTTGTGGTCCGTCAGGATGAGGACCGGAACCACCGAACCCTCGAGCAAGTGCCTCCATTCTTTAAGAGCCTGCACGATGGCCAATAACTCCCTGTCACCAATCTGGTAGTTGCACTCAGCAGAAGACAGTTTCCGGGAGTAAAACCCACAAGGAAGCAGAGGACCCTCTGGTGTTCTACGCTGAGACAGAAGGGCGCCTACTCCCGTCTCGGACGCGTCCACCTCGAGGACAAAGGGCAACCCAGGGTTGGGATGCGACAGAATCGGAGCCGACACAAAGGCGGACTTTAGAGCCTCAAAAGCTCGGATGGCCTCGGGCGGCCAGACCTGGGAATTACTGCCCCTCCTGGTCAGATCCGTGAGAGGTTTGGCTAGCATGGAAAAGTCCCTGATGAACTTCCGATAATAATTGGCGAAGCCCAAAAAGCGCTGCAGGGAACGAAGACCACTGGGCTGGGGCCACTGTAAGACAGCCGAAACCTTCTCAGGATCCATGGAGAACCCTTCAGCGGAAATGATGTAACCTAAGAAGGTTACCTGGGATCGGTGAAATTCGCATTTCTCAAGCTTACCGAACAGCTTGTTCTCTCGTAACCGTTGCAACACTCGTCTGACATCCAGAATGTGGGTCTCCATGGACTCAGAATATACCAGGATGTCATCCAAATAGACCACCACACACTGCTGCAACAGGTCACGGAAAACATCGTTGATGAATTCCTGAAAGACTGCGGGCGCATTGCACAGCCCAAAGGGCATAACCAAGGATTCATAATGACCGGTCCTGGTGTTAAACGCGGTCTTCCACTCATCGCCCGCCTTGATCCTTACGAGGTTATATGCCGCCCTCAGGTCGAGTTTGGTAAAGACCGTAGCCCCTTTAAGACGGTCGAACAGCTCGGAAATCAAGGGTATCGGGTAAGCGTTCTTGATCGTGATGCGATTGAGACCCCTGTAATCGATGCAAGGCCTCAACTCACCGCCCTTCTTTTTCACAAAGAAAAATCCAGCCCCTGCCGGGGACGAGGATTTGCGAATGTGACCGCGTGAAAGCGCCTCCCTCACGTACTCCTCCATGGCCTCATTCTCTGCTACCGACAGTGGATAGACTTTGCCACGAGGGGGAACGGCACCAGATTGTAACTCGATGGCACAATCGTATGGGCGGTGCGGAGGTAGGGCAACCGCGCGCACCTTATCGAATACATCCCGGTACTCCTCGTATTCAGGGGGCAACAGAGAGTCCGAGGAAGTACACAGCAACTTGACAGGCCCATGGATGCAACTAGCCCCACACTGCGGTGACCACGAGAGGATCTCGGCCGATCTCCAATCGAAAATCGGATTATGCTTCTGGAGCCAGGGGTACCCCAAGACCACCGAGTAGTGTGGAGACGAAATAACCTGGAAGCAGACCGACTCTCTGTGAACGGCACCAATGGCTAACCCCACTGGAAGGGTCTCATGAGTCACGTGTGGCGGCAGAAGGGGTCTGCCGTCTATCGCCTCAAGAGCCAGAGGTGAACCCCGAGCCTGCAGAGGAATGGAATTGGTGGCAGCGAACACACTATCAATGAACAAACCACCAGCACCAGAGTCCACCAACGCCTGGGTCGTCACCGAGCCCCCGACCCAGGAGAGGACAACAGTGATCAGTGGTTTGTCAACACGGGAAACCGGGGACGAGGAGACTCCACCCAAGATCTGCCTCTGACAGGATCTCAGGTGCGAGCGTTTCCCCGGACGGTTCGGACATGCCAACCGAAAATGCCCACCGAGACCACAGTACATGCATCGGCCCTCGCGTCTCCGGAGTACCCTCTCCCCCTCGGACAGGCGAGCAAACCCCAGCTGCATGGGTTCACCCCCAGACAAGTCATCCCCAGGAGGCGTGGGAGGAGAGGGAGGCACGGGTGGGACAGCAAACGTAGGCGCCAATCTGTTAGGAGGCCTCCGCAGACTCTCCTTAAAGGAAGGTCTCTCCCTGAGTCTGGTGTCAATCAAAATCAGGAAAGAAATAAGGGACTCGAGCTCCACTGGTAGGTCCTTAGCTGCAACCTCATCCTTCAAGGCATCCGAGAGACCATGAGAGAAAGCAGCGACCAGAGCCTCATTATTCCAGCCCACCTCTGCTGCCAGGGTACGAAACTCAATGGCGTATTCAGCTACGGATCGTGAACCCTGTCTGATGGACATAAGGAGCTTCGCAGCAGAGGCAGCACGAGCCGGCACATCGAATACCTTCCGAAGAGAAGCAACAAAACCGGAAAACTCGGCAACCACCGGATTGTTGTTCTCCCATAAAGGGCTGGCCCAGGCCAAGGCCTTGTCCGAGAGCAGCGAGATCAGGAAGCCCACCTTTGATCTCTCAGTAGGAAAGGCATGTGGCAGCAACTCAAAATAAATGCCCACCTGGTTAAGGAAACCTCGGCACTGAGTTGGCTCTCCCCCAAAGCGCTGTGGAAGGGGGGCAGAACCGGACATACCCCGAAACACCGCAGGCGCAACAACAGGTGTCGGGGTAGACTCTGGCGCAACAACCGGAGCGGACCCAGGAGCGGCAACCGACCCATCGGCAACGGGAGCGAAATGAGCCGTGCGTTCAAGCAGGGATTGCAACGCCACGGCGAACTGACCCAACAGGTGATCCTGCTGATCAAGTCTGGCAACCAACGTGGGTAGTGAGGATGGCCCTGTACCGTCAGAATTCATGGCCTGTGGTACCGTGCGTTCAAGCAGGGTTTGCAACGCCACGGCGACCCGACCCAACAGGTGATCCTGCTGATCAAGTCTGGCAACCAGCGTGGGTAGCGAGGATGGCCCTGTACCGTCAGAATTCATGGCTTGGTCCTAATGTCAGGGAACCATGAACCAGATGTACAACAACAGATAAGTGAAAATAAGACAGCTTTATTGAAAAACAAGCTATAAAGCAAAAGTCCAAACGGATGGCGAAACCGATGCAGAGTCTTGCGAAGCCAGAGGTCTGGAACCAGCAGGGTAGTCAGACGAAGCCAGGATCAGGAACCAACAGGGTAGTCAGACGAAGCCAGGATCAGGAACCAACAGGGTAGTCAGACGAAGCCAGGATCAGGAACCAACAGGGTAGTCAGACGAAGCCAGGAACAGGAACCAGAAGTAGCAGCAGTCTTAGTAGCATGTGAACACAGGAGGACCAAGCAGGGAACTGAGCCACAGACCTCCTATATATATGAGCTAGGCATCCAGCTCCTCCCAGTGGGAAGGAGGAGCCGCAGGGTGGGAGGCTACAAGAAACCCAGAAACCAAGATGGCCGCCAGCACATGTCAAACGAAGGAGAACAGCAAGGAGGTAAGACCATGACAGTGGGTACGAATGCGTGAGTTGCGCTACGCGTCCTGATTGGCCGACAATCTTCTGGGACCTCTGACATGTCCCAGAAGATTGCAGGGAGGGAGGGGGAGAGGAGAACTTCCGCTCAGTACGCCGCGGCACTCCGAGCGGAAGTGGGAGCGGGTACCTGTCAAAACTAGGTACCCGCTCCCCCCCAAAAAAAATGACAGGCCAAATGTGGCATGTCAGGGGGTTAGAACTACCTAAAGCGGAAGTTCAACTTTTGAGTGGAACTCCGCTTTAAGGGCCGAGAGGCGCCAGCTCTAAGGATCTTCCCAACTATAGAAGTTGAACTAACAGGTCTATAATTACTTGGTGAAAGACTATGATCCAGTTTTAAATATAGGCACCACATTGGCCTTACGCCAATCCAGTGGTACTATTACAATCATTAAAGAGACCCTAAAAATTAGAAGATAGTTGATTGAAAAAATTAAGGGACAGAGTAAAAAAAGGTTTTAAATAAAATACATTTTAAAAATGTTAAAGCGCCCCAGTTACCTAATCTTACTTGTAACTCCACACCATTTTATTCTCTAGGGCATCGACAAAAAAAGAAAAATATGATTGGGGGTCCTAAGTAATTTCTAGCAGTTTCTAGCAAAAAAAAATGCTGATTCTTTTTTGTATAAAATAAGTGTCAGTATTGGCCTGCTAGGGAAGTAGTTAGGGTTCTTATGTTTCCTTTCCAGTCCCCTTATGTCACCCTGCAAATTTGTTTTTCTATCCTTGTGGTAAATAATTCTCCTTGTTTTTTAGACCTGGTCACTCTTCGTTCCTCACCCATCTATTCTCTTCACAAGGGATCCATATGCTTCTATCTGATGGCATCTCCTGCTCAATCTTTCAACTTCAGCTAGCCATCACTGAGGTTACATAATCCACACATTTATTGGATCACAGGCAAAATCATATACTGGTCACAGAACTGGACTCAGAACTACCTTAGCCAAAATTGAGGTTCCAGAATGTTAGAGTGAATTATGGATCAGTGGACAGGGATGCATATTTATGAATAATTCATCTAAGTTTTGATATGAGGCTACTATCTTGTGTACATACACCTCTGTATATTAATGCCTTTGTTTTTTTTAATGTTCTATATTGACCATGTACAGTATGTTCAGTATATTTCTTATTTATGCTTTTCTTCTGACAATGTTCAGTTAATATGGCTGCCCTTTATCTGTGAGTATTTATTATAAAAATATAAATAAATAAATATATATGCCATACTAAGAAACTTGCCAACCTGTCTACGTCTACTGTTCCATCTTTGTAATGCAGTCTCCAGTGATGAGTTTTCTAAAAAAGCTACCTCAGAACCTCTACCCCACTGTCCACATCAATTGATCTCTTGCTGGGTACCCTTCCTCCTAGAGGATTAGTCTGACATTTGTTAGAACCAGAGACCCAGACTATGAAATTCTACATTCCAAAATGTTTCATTCAACCATCCACTTGCCCTAAGGGAGCAAGTTTCTATTTTTATATTTTTTTAAAAGGACAGAATTTTGGGACTCAGCCAGATCCAAGAGGCACAGATATTCACCAAGCTGGATTTGTGGAAGGGCCTAAAACATGATAAGTATTTGAGAAGGCAATAAGTGGGAGATGGCTGTCACCAGATGTGAGGGACATTACAAGTAACTGGTTGTGCTATTTAACCTATATAGTCATCTTCCAGGAATTATTTTAAGTCATTTTCTGTAATTTATTTGTTAAGTTTGTCATTGTCTACTTGAGTGTTACTTTGATCTATTCCTCCAACCTTAATGAACACTGCAATTACGTCTGTGCAGTACTTGTCCAATCCTATGTTATATGGAATGAGACCCTATGAGACTGTTCCAAATCCTTTAGGCCTCTGATTTGTGCCTTCCATTGCCTGTCCCTAATAGGGATGATCGAATGGTTCGGGTCGACCATCGGTTCGACCCGAACATTGACTGTTCGAGGTTCGGCCAAATTTAGAACTTTTTGCTGAAAAAGTTCGGAATTCGGCAACCAGAACCGACCAAAATGCAATGGGAGAGGAAATGGGCTTTAAAAGCCCATGATTGGACCAGAACCATTAGTAAAAGCCAATTGAGGGGGCAGGAGAATGCTAGGAATGTGATTGGAGTGACTAGGGGGTCCAGAGGCCAATCATTAGTGAATACGCCCACCAGTATATAAGATAGCCCCGCCAAATTCCTAGAATTTTAATACAGGAACATGGAAGAGAGTGGAAGCAATTCTGTTACTTCTGCTTCAAAAGTGTCATTTAGCAATTATTAGTGTGAGGAATAGGGATGATCGAACTTTTGAAAAGTTCGGTTCAACCAGAACACCCGAATTTCCCAAAAGTTCGGTTCGGATTTCAGAACCCCATTGAAATCAATGGGACCCGAACTTCGGTAATCAAAAAACACAATTTTTAAGCCCTAAAACCCAATAAATGCCCCTAAAAAGTGCCTAGGGTTCTGGGTCATACCCCAGGGACTATTAATCACACAAAAACAAGTTCTTAAAAATTGTCATTTTTGATAAAAAAAAGCCAATTATTGAAAAAAAAAAAAGAGAGATTTTTTGATTTTTTACTTTGGATTTAGTATCTGGGGGGTCTAAAAGGTGTGCATGCGAAGTTTCAGCTCTGTAGCATGTCCAGAACCATGAAAAAAAATAGATAATTTTTCAGTAGAACAGGGATGTGGGTCGGGACCCTCCTTTAACTTTAACACCTATATGATCTTTTTTTATGGTTCTGGACATGCTACAGAGCTGAAACTTTACAGGTACACCTTTTAGACCCCCCAGACACAAAATCACACAAAAAAAGTTCTTAAAAATTGTAATTTTTGATAAAAAAGCCAACTATTGAAAAATTAAAAAAAAAAAAAAAGAGATGTTTTAATTTTTACTTTGGATTTAATATCTGTTGGGTCTAAAAGGTGTGCATGTGAAGTTTCAGCTCTGTAGCATGTCCAGAACCGAATTCCGAACTTTTTGGGCAAAAATTTCTAAATTCGGCCGAACCTCGAACACCCAATGTTCGGGCCGAACCGATGGTCGACCCGAACCGTTCGATCATCCCTAGTGAGGAAATGGATATCTAGTGTAGTTAGGGTGCTATTTTCCACTATAATTAGCTTCAAAAATCTAGTTTCTGTAGGGACAGTGTTAAGTGCCAGGGTGACCGTAGTGTAGTGTAGGGTGAACTGACACTGACTGCTATGGCAGGGTGACCAAACCCTTTCATTTCAGGGTGACCGCTATAGAGAAAAGATCGTTTCTCTTAGGTGACTTACAGAACAGCGATATGGCTTCTCGCCGGTCAGCCTGCTTTTTGCTGCAGGCGTTTATTGGCCTTTTATTGAGGACATGTTTGGAGTCAGGCATGACATCTGAACTTGTGTATTGGGGTATATATACACACACATATATGTATATATACACCTACACATATATAGGTGTGAAAAGAGCAGAACACTATGCTTGCGCTAATGAAATAATTAACAGGCATATGGCTCCGCTCCTATCACACCTATATATGTGTATGTGTATAAATACATATAAGTGTGTGTGTATATATACCCCTATACACAAGTTCTGATGTCATGCCTGACTCCAAAGACCCCAAAAAAATGCCCAAAAAAAACAACTGTGCCAAAAAAAAACGCCCAGGTGTGTTATTGCAGGTGTTTTTTTTTGGGGCATTTTTTTGGGGTCTTTGGAGACAGGCATGACATCTGAACTTGTGTATAGGGGTATATATACACACACATGTATGTATATATACACATACACACATATAGGTGTGATAGGAGCGGAGCCATATGCCTGTTAATTATTTCATTAGCGCAAGCATAGTGTTCTGCTCTTTTCACACCTATAAATGTGTAGGTGTATATATACATACATGTGTGTGTATATATACCCCTATACACAAGTTCAGATGTCATGCCTGACTCCAAAGACCCCCAAAAAAATGCCCAAAAAAAAACGCCTGCAATAACACACCTGGGCGTTTCTTTTGGTGCAGGCGTTTTTTTTGGACATTTTTTTGGGGTCTTTGGAGGCAGGCAAAACATCTGAACATGTGTATAGGGGTATATATACACACACATGTATGTATATATACACCTACACATATATAGGTGTGAAAAGAGCAGAACACTATGCTTGTGCTAATGAAATAATTAACAGGCATATGGCTCCGCTCCTATCACACCTATATATGTGTATGTGTATAAATACATATAAGTGTGTGTGTATATATACTCCTATAAAGAAGTTCAGATGTTTTGCCTGCCTCCAAAGATCCACAAAAAAAGCCTAAAAAAACGCCTGCGCCAAAAAAAAAAAAAAAAAAAAAAAAATCGCCCAGGTGTGTTATTGCAGGCGTTTTTTTGGGGCATTTTTTGTGGGTCCTTGGAGGCAGGCAAAACATCTGAACTTCTGTATAGGGGTATATATACAGACACACTTATATGTATTGTGAGGGATTAGCTCGGTGGCGGGTGTGGATGACCCCTTGGGGGGTGCGTTTTCCCAGAGAGGTAGCCGACAAGTGCTTGCAAACAAACAGTGTGGTTTATTAAATGGTGTTTTCTTCACCAGGCTGTATGCAGCCAAACATCCAAAATAAAATAAAACAGAAAATAAACCCTTGCCTCTGTGGGCGGCTACCTTCTCACAACTGGAACCTGCCTAAGTGTCTGTCTCCAACCTACCGTCGGGCAGACTTCCTTGTCCTACAGCGGACACTCAATAGTCCTTTTATAATAGCTTCACAGGGCAACACAGTCCTTTTGTTTCTTTCACATCAACAGTTCGTCTTCTCACCTTTGAGACGTATTCACCCTTGGTTACCGTCCCGGGCACACATCACTCCGGGGGGTCTTCTCCCAGGCCCACACATCCTGTCGGGAGGCACACGCTGACTGTCCTCCTGCTCCCAGCCCACATGGCTTCAGGATGCAGCTTCTGGAGGCAGCAAACAATAGGAATTTCTCTGAACAAATTATAGAGCCTTAACTCCCTCATTCTGAACAGGTGAAGGCCTTTCAACTTCCTGCTGGCTAGCTCTGTAGCCAACACCCTAAATTAATTAATGGACTTTCTAAATCAGGTAGAAATGTATCTCCTTCCTGTGACTACATTCCCAGATTTAGCTGACTTCCTGTTACATACCCCCCCCTCTTGTTTCAACCCTAGGGTTGGGACACATATTTCCAGGCACGCATGTGTCAGGCACTGCTGACTCACTGATAAGCCTCCTATTATCCTCAAGCTTCCGGATGAAACTGTTTTGTCATCTTCATTGACGGATTTCTCATAAATGCCACACAGTTTGTCTCTCATCTCATATACACATTCTTCAACTGCATTTTTGGCATCATTTTGCTCCTTCTCGTTTCTGTCATCTTCATTGACAGCTTTCTCATAAATGTCAGACAGCTTGTCCCTCATAACCGTCTGTCCAATCCACCATGGAGGACCGTGATCCATAGGCAACTCAATTGGGCTAGTCTTAATGTCTTCAACATTCTTAAGACGCCTCTCTCTGCAATCCATAAATGTTTTCCACAAAACTTTGAGAACCTTTGCTTCACTAAGCTTTGTTCCAAGTAGGGACTCTTGACATCCCTCTGTGACTTGAGTTGCCTCTCCATACATCTGTACACAATCATTGACTTTTTGTTGTAAAAGGGAATGATCTTCCTTCTTGAGCTTGGCTTGCTCTAAGATGCTGTGCAGAGGATTTTCCAATTGAGACAACAGGCTGTCACACATTTCTTCAAAGTGACCCCTGTTCCTTTTCCCAGAGATATCAATATCATTCACCAAACATTTCATATTCATAGGCAGATCTGAAGCATTTGCACTCATCAACTTCTTAAACTTTTCGCCCTCCTGAGCGAGTCGCAGTAAAGGCCTACTATTTGATTTGATATTGAGTTTATATTTCTTGCCAAACTCTTCACAGAAGAAGCCAACCAGAACATCATCAACTTTCCTTCCACCAACATAGGGGTCAAAGGCAACAACACAGTTGAACCCAGCGATCTGGGTGGTATCCATTATAGACCTCCTCTCTGCATCAGTGAAGAAGCATGGAACTGCAACACATTCTTTTACAGGTTTCTTCAATGCACTTTCTGCTGAACTATTTGACCGCTCAAGGTCACCTAGTTCTTTTTCTCTATCTGAATTCCACATGGAATGCATCTCAAGATCACGATCAAACTTCTGCCACCCGTCTTTCACCAGTTCCATTTTGGAAACACTCCCTGAAAGGCACTTATTCATTTGCTTCACTTTTTTACCAACAGCCTTAGTTTTCTCCACTAGGTTTTCAGCCTGAACTGAGAAATCATCACATTTCTTACTCAGCTCCTTTGTTTGCTGAAGTTCTAATGATACATTTTCCAATGCTTGAAGTTTTTGAAGGAACGGTTTATTCCAAAGGGGTGATTCAAGCAACATGTCATCACATTTCTGAGGCTCACTCAGGACAGACCCCAAAACACTGATCCTTTTAAAAACTGCATCAGGCACACTATCCCCTCTTTGGGACAGATCCTCTGTTGCCTGGAATTCCTCTTCCAGTTCCTGCAACGGAATCTTCATCTCTTCTACTTGCTGTTCTAAGGCTCGCTTAGACTTTTCTAGCTCCTGAACGCTTTTCACAACATCATCCTTGGAGCTGACCAATTCTTCCATTTCTGTATGCAGCTGTTTGTTAACACTTTCTAGTTCAGCCTTACACTCTAGAGCTTCCTCCAAAGAGCGAGCCAAGAACAGGGCTTTGCTCTCGTTATCACGCACCTCCGTTTCTGCACGTGCGCGTTCTTCTGCATATTTTGCAGACACAGTCTTCTCTTCACCAAGCATCTGATCAAACTTCTTTTTCACATCTTCAACACACTGTAATTAACCAACGCTTTCTTCCATGCGTTTTTTCATATCCGCTATCTGAGCTTGCAATGTTGCGACTTGCTCTGATAGGTTTTTCTTTGCTTCCGCCTCCTCTTTTAATTGTTCCAGGAAGCCATTTTTCTCATCTTCCATTTTCCGTTGCAAGGCATCCAACTCAGCCCTGCACACATACTCGGTTTCCTCCAAACCGATGGCCTCCATTGGCTGCTGGCGTCTCTGTTTCCAGCCTGCCATGCTCTCTTGATGAGCCTTTTGTTGAGCTGCAAAGCTCTGCTGAAAATCCGCATTTGCCTGCTGTTGAGCTGCATTTGCTTGCTGTTGAGCTGCATTTGATATAATCAGATGTTTCAACATCTCCTCCATTTTGAGTTTACTTTTCATCTGAGCACACTGCGTCTCCATAGCGGTTTCATCAGTGTTGCTAGGGACAACAACCTTCCTCTTTAGTAGACTCTCTTTAGGCATGGATGGGGCTGGTTCAGACGGCAACATCCCCTCCATCCATAGAATCCGGTCTCTCATTTCATCTATCTTTGCATTCTTCAGGCGTTTTGAACGCCCCATCTTCAATAACTCCACAAACAAATTTTTCACAGTCCAGCAAAAAATTTTCAGACCACTGTCTCTTTAACACATGTAGTTTTTCTCTCTCTTGCAAGATCTCTTTTCCTGCACACACAGTTTGTGCAGTCACTTGCACCAGACACAACAAAGTTCAAATAATTTTGAGACCGCTGTCTCTTTAAAACACTTTTTTTTTTTTTTTTTTTCTGTCAGGATCTTCTCTCCTGCACACATAGATTGTGCAATCTCATGCACCAGACAAAGTTCATCAAACATTTGCACTTCCTTGCAGGGATCTTGCTGCTTCTGCCCACTGCATACCTCCACCATATGTGAGGGATTAGCTCGGTGGCGGGTGTGGATGACCCCTTGGGGGGTGCGTTTTCCCAGAGAGGTAGCCGACAAGTGCTTGCAAACAAACAGTGTGGTTTATTAAATGGTGTTTTCTTCACCAGGCTGTATGCAGCCAAACATCCAAAATAAAATAAAACAGAAAATAAACCCTTGCCTCTGTGGGCGGCTACCTTCTCACAACTGGAACCTGCCTAAGTGTCTGTCTCCAACCTACCGTCGGGCAGACTTCCTTGTCCTACAGCGGACACTCAATAGTCCTTTTATAATAGCTTCACAGGGCAACACAGTCCTTTTGTTTCTTTCACATCAACAGTTCGTCTTCTCACCTTTGAGACGTATTCACCCTTGGTTACCGTCCCGGGCACACATCACTCCGGGGGGTCTTCTCCCAGGCCCACACATCCTGTCGGGAGGCACACGCTGACTGTCCTCCTGCTCCCAGCCCACATGGCTTCAGGATGCAGCTTCTGGAGGCAGCAAACAATAGGAATTTCTCTGAACAAATTATAGAGCCTTAACTCCCTCATTCTGAACAGGTGAAGGCCTTTCAACTTCCTGCTGGCTAGCTCTGTAGCCAACACCCTAAATTAATTAATGGACTTTCTAAATCAGGTAGAAATGTATCTCCTTCCTGTGACTACATTCCCAGATTTAGCTGACTTCCTGTTACAGTATATATACACATACACATATATAGGAGAAAGGAGAGAAGCCATATGGGTGTTAATTATTTCATTAGCGCAAGTATAGTGTTCTGCTACTTTCACACCTATATATGTGTATGTGTATATATACATATAAGTGTGTGTGTATATATACCCCTACACAGAAGTTCTGATGTTATGCCTGCCTCCAATAACCCCCAAAACCTACAAAACCGGCAAGGTGTTACATAGTTACATAGTTAGTGAGGTTGAAAAAAGACAACAGTCCATCCAGTTCAACCTATGATGTGTGTGTGTGTGTGTTTGCTTTTAACCGTACATTGTATACCCCTGTATGTTGTGGTCTCTAAGGTGACCATCTAACAGTTTTTTGAAACTATCAATGCTCCCTGCTGATATGACTGCTTGGGGAAGAGAATTCCACATCCTTACCGCTCTTACAGTGAAGAACCCCTTACGCATTTTAAGGTTAAACCGCCTTTCCTCTAGTTTTAGTGAGTGGCTACGCGTCTTATTGTATTCCCTTACTCTGAATAGTTTGTTCCTTATGCCAGGGTTGCCAGTACAGTATTTGTACATTGATATCATATCCCCCCTCAATCTTCTCTTCTCCAGAGAGAATAGGTTCAGTGCTTGTAGCCTTTCCTCATAGCTGATGTCCTCCATTCCCCTTATTATTTTTGTTGCCCTTCTCTGGACTTTTTCCAGTTCCAGCACATCCTTCCTGAGGACCGGTGCCCAGAACTGGACAGCATACTCCAGATGTGGCCGGACCAGAGTCTTGTAGAGAGGGAGAATAATCTCTTTATTTCTGGAGTGAATCCCCTTTTTTATACATCCCAGTATTCTGTTGGCTTTACTTGCAGCGGCTTGGCATTGCATGCCACTGCCAAGCCTGTTGTCTACCAGTACCCCCAAGTCTTTTTCCATCTTAGACTCACCCAGAGGTCCCCCCCCCCCCTAGTGAGTAGCTTGCTTTCTGGTTTTTGGCCCCCAAGTGCATTACTTTACATTTTTCAACATTAAACCTCATCTGCCATGTTTTTGTTCAGGTCTGCTTGTAAGGTTTCCACATCCTGCATAGAAGATATTGGCATGCCTAGTTTAGTATCATCTGCAAATACCGAGATTGTACTAGATATCCCCTCCTCTAGATCATTTATGAATAAATTAAACAGGATTGGTCCCAGGACCGAACCCTGGGGGACCCCACTTTCCACACCCGCCCAATCCGAGTTAATCCCCATTAATCATCACCCTCTGGACTCTCCCCTGGAGCCAGTTCTCTATCCAGGTACTCACCTTATGGTCCATACCTACCTTCCTTAGTTTGTACAGTAAGCGTTTGTGGGGAACGGTGTCAAAGGCCTTTGCAAAGTCCAGATACACCACATCCACCTGCTTACCTTTATCTATGTGGCAGCTCACTTCATCGTAGAAGGTTAATAGATTGGTTTGGCAAGAACGATTTTTCATAAATCCATGCTGATTACTACTAATAATACCGTTTTCATTACTAAAGTCTTGTATGTGGTCCCTTAACATCCCCTCCAAAATCTTGCAGACTACAGATGTTAGGCTGACCGGCCTATAGTTACCCGGGATACACCTCGGCCCCTTTTTAAATATTGGTACCACGTTGGCTTTTTTCCAATCAGCTGGCACCATACCCATCTGTAAACTATCCTTAAAGATCAAGAATAAGGATCTGGCAATCACCTGGCTGAGCTCTTTAAGAACCCTCGGGTGCAAGCCATCCGGTCCCGGTGATTTATTTATGTTAAGTTTCTCTAGTTTAGTTTTAAGTCTATCTTCTGTTAGCCATGGCGGCACTTCCTGAGGTGTGTTGTTTAGTTCGGCCTTACAAGCTAGGTTCGTGTAGCCCCCCGATTCTTTAGTGAAGACTGAAGAGAAGAAATTATTTATCACTTCCGCCTTTTCTCTGTTCTCAGTGGCCATATTACCTTTGTCATCTTTTATGGGGCCAATGTGTTCTGGCCTCGCTTTCTTACTGTTTATATACTTAAAGAACTTCTTGGGGTTCTTTTTACTCTCCTCCGCTATATGTCTCTCGTGTTCTATTTTAGCCGCCCTGATTTCATCTTTACATTTCTTATTACACTCTTTGTAATGCTTAAATGCTGCCAATGACCCCTCAGTCTTGTATTTTTGAAGGCCTTTTCTTTAGCACTAATATGCATTTTTATGTTGGAGTTTAGCCACCCAGGGTTTAATTTTGCTCTTTTAAATTTATTTCCCTTTGGAATGCACTGGTCAATCCCCTTGTTAAGTATGCTCTTGAAGCACTCCCATTTTTCCTCCGTGTTCTTTGTTCCCAGGGTTCTATCCCAATTGACATTTTCTAGCAGCGAGCGCAGTTTTGGGAAATTGGCTCTTTTGAAATTTAGCGTCCTTATATTACCCCTCTGCTTCCTATAACTGTAATTAATACTGAAACTTATTGACCTATGGTCACTGTTTCCTAAGTTGTCCCGTATTTCTATATCCGTGATCAGGTCTGAATTGTTGGTAATCAGCAGGTCAAGTACCGCATCTTTTCTCGTCGGTGCATTCACCATCTGACCCATGAAATTGTCCTGCAAAACATTTAGGAACTGCCGAGCCTTGGCTGAGTGTGCGGTTCCTTCTGCCCAGTCTATATCAGGATAGTTAAAGTCCCCCATTATAATGACGTTTCCCGTCCTTGCTGCCAATCCTATCTGTAAAATGAGGTCCGCCTCCCCCTCCTCCCTCAGGTTGGGGGGCCTATAGCATACGCCCAATATTACCTTCCCCACCGTGCCTTCCCTTTGAAGCTCTACCCATAGGGATTCTGCCTCGTCCATAGCTCCATTATTAATATCATCCCTCATATTTACCTGTATACTGTTCTTAATATACAGACATACCCCTCCCCTTTTTTACCTTCTCTATCTCTGCGATAAAGGGAATATCCCTGAATGGACGCCATCCAATCATGAGAGCTGTCAAACCAAGTCTCAGTTATCCCCACAAAATCTAAGTCCTCCTCAAACATCAGTAGCTCCAGCTCTCCCATCTTGTTGGCCAGGCTTCTGGCATTGGTATACAAACCTCTTAATTTTGATCAGTTACATATATCCTCATTTAATGTTTTTAGGCTACTCTCTTGATTTTTCCCCATACCCACCCTGGGTATAGGAGCTCCGAACACCCTACCGCTAATGTCCCCATTTCTGCCCTCTGAAACTTGCTTACCGCTGGCTAATTCTACATCTGTACCCTGCCCCCCATTCCCTAGTTTAAAAGCCCCTCTAACTTTTTGGCCATCCTCTCACCCAGTACGGCTGCACCCACCCCATTTAGGTGCAATCCGTCCCTACCAAAGAGCCGGTGGCCAACTGAGAAGTCGGCCCAGTTCTCCAGGAACCCGAAACCCTCCTTACTACACCAGCTCCTCAGCCACTCGTTAACTCCCTAATCTCCCGCTGCCTCTCTGGTGTGGCTCGAGGTACAGGTAGTATTTCGGAAAATACTACCTTGGAGGTCCTTCTCCTCAACTTAGCGCCTAAGTCCCTAAAATTGTTTAGGACTCTCCATCTTTCTCTGCCTATGTCATTGGTACCCACGTGTACCATGACAGCTGGGTCTTCCCCAGCCCCACCCAATAATCTGTTCACCCGATCCGCGATGTGCCGAACCCGAGCGCCCGGCAAACAACAGACTGTTCGGCACACACGGTCTTTGTCACAGATTACACTATCTGTCCTTCTAATAATTGAGTCCCCTACCACCAGCACCTGTCTTTCCTTTCCCTTTCTCCCGGCCTTACTGGAGGAGTTCTTCCCCTGGCAGCTAGGGGCGTCGCTCTGCTCCAGCAGTGCTGGTCCCTGACTGGTTTCCCCAACATCACACAACTGGGCGTATCTGTTGGGGTGCTCCAGTCCAGGATCAGCCTCCTTGCCTTGTTCCCTTCTACCCCTCCTAACTGTCACCCCTCTACTCTGCTCTGATGCCTGCACCTCCAATACTCCGCCCACCTCTGTGCAGACCCCTGCCTGCACCTGACTGCTACGATCCTGGCTCTCCTCCGTTATGGACATTCGTCTCAGTGTTGCCAGCTGCCTCCCTAGATTCAGGACCTGAGCTTCCAGGGAAGCAACTTGCTTACATTTTGCGCATTTGTATTCGCCCTCGATCACATGTCCGAGGAACGCATACATATCACAAGATGTACACCGTGTGAAAATAGCGGAGCCATATCCCTGTCCTATAAGCGACCTAATAGAAACAATCTTTTTTTTTTCTGGTTCTGGACATGCTACAGAGCTGAAACTTCACAGGTACACTTTTTAGACCCCCCCCCCCCCCCCGACACTAAATCTCATTTTTTTTTTTCAATAATTTTTTTAATTATTGGCTCTCTATCAAAAATGACAATTTTTAAGAACTTTTTTTGTGTGATTAATAGTCTCTGGGGCATGACCCAGAACCCTAGGCACTTTTTAGGGGCATTTATTGGGTTTTAGGGCTTCAAAATGGGGTTTTTTTGATTACCAAAGTTCGGGTCCCATTGATTTCAATGGGGTTCTGAAATCCGGGCCGAACTTTCTGGAAGTTCTGGTGTTCTGGTCGAACCGAACTTTTGAAAAGTTCGATCATCCCTAGACTCCCTAAGCATCCCTAAACTCATCTGCCTATAAATTTTGTTTCAAACCTTCCTCCCCCAAACGAGTACATGGCTAACTGGGTTACCATGAATCGCTTTAGTTAAATGGCCCACTTCATTCCACTGTCAAAACGTTCCTTTTCCTAAGTTGCTGGCTACCTTGTTTATTTGAGAGATACTTATACGCCAAAAATAATCTCAGACAGGGGCAGGCACACAATTTCTACAATTTGGAAAGCTTTCTCTTCTGTTGTGCCTATTGCTTCCACCCCAAATCCTGTACCTTTTCTGACATTTCCTCAGGCATTACTGATGCCAGCAATACTGTCCAAACATTTTCTCAAATATGAAGAAAAACCTAGGCTAAATTGTTGTCCATCTTTACCTATCAGGAAATCTTTGCAGATTGTCTTCTCTCCCATGCCCCTAAGATTAAGATCAGGGATCAGGTCGGGCTCTCCACAAGGAACCAGTGGTGAGTGGTATTAAACTCAAAACCAAAAAATTTATATTTTGCAGCTTAACATTTCTAGGATGTGGTGGTTGTATTACTTTTCCCAATTTTAGGCTTTTCTCTCTGTTTTCACATAGTAATCCGGCCAGTAAAACACTCCCTGTATTAGAGGGCCTACACTCTGGATGAAGCAACAGAGAGGAACCGTTGGACAGCAACGCTGTCAGTCTGGGGGTAGGGGAATGTTAGATGCACTAGCAGATTTAAATATCATAATAAATTAAAGCCACACTTCAGCTAACATTTTAAAGCAGTTACAGGAAACAGTTTTTACTTTTTGGGACAAAGATTTTGCATGAAAAAAGATTACTCAACCCTCTAATTGCTATATTTGCAGGACAGCTTGCTGTGTTAAAAACAACAGACTTACTAGCAGGATCACCAGGGGAAAATAAAAGCAAGGAAGCCTTAAAAAGAAAACTAATGCAACCATCACATCTAACATCTATTAATTGGTAAGCTGCAATAAAATAAATGTTTACGTTGGGGTTAAAAATTACTTTAACCCTCAAATAAAAATTAAGCCGGGGGAGGGGGGGGTGCATGCACAGAGCCAGTCTGAGAAGTCATGCTTAGCTGAAGCTCCGCTCCCAGAAAACGGTTCAACCCATATAACAGAGGCAGCCCGGAGCCAATACTCACCACCCCCCCTTCCACCACAGCGGTACCTGAAGTGTCCCGGAAGTAGCAGTATGGTGCTGGTGCACACTCAAGGCATTCCCTCAGTTGCCTGTAAGATGCATATTTGGAATCTATCTCCCACCTCCATTTATTAGGGAAATTATCACATGATTATCTAGTCCATCTGTTCGTGGACTCATTTGCAGACCTCAGGGTATTTCACCCATCCATTCTGTTCAAGGTTCTGAGTTTTTTTTGATATTTGGTTTGATTTACATTCATTTACCATTTCATTCTACTTTTTATACCCCTGGCCACATTACCCGGTCGGGATCCCCATTGTGGATGCCTGACCTGGGGTATTGGGATTAGTGGTTATCGTTGGGGCACATTGGTCCCTATACTGTAGTTTGAAATTTCTAATGTGTTGCAATTTTTGGTTGACTGTACCCTCCAGGGTTGTTCCGTGTGCTCCCAATTGTCACCCTCGATTGTCCCACCTTAATATGGGAATCTCCATGGTGACCATCTTTCCATTGGGGGGCGATTTTATATCCCCCTCTCCCAACTGACATTTTATCTGTTTGTTTTTGCACTTGCTTTTGCTTCACAGCTTGCTCTTGTCATCTATTACACTGCCCCCTTTTTTTCCCCCCTCCCTCCTCTCTGCCTTCCCTTCCTTCTCTTCTCCTCCCAAGGATAGACCCCACTTTACCTGGCTATAGGCTATCAGTCACTATACTTTTACGACCAAAACCACCATGACACCATTAACAATTTTATCCCTGAATGTTCAGGGACTCAATAACCCTCACAAATGCACCAAAGCTTTCCACACCTTTACCTCTTTAAAGGGGCACATTTTATGCCTGCAGGATGCATATTTTGCTAGTCACTCCCCACCTACATACTTAAGCTCCAGATTTCCACAGGTCCATACGGCTTCTGCCACAACCAAGCAACATGGTGTACTTATAGCCTTCCATCGCAACACTCCCTTCACAGTTTTGAAGGAGATCAAAGATCCTGAAGGACAGTAACTGGTCTTCACGGACACCTCTGCTGTCACCATTGTCTCCTATTACGCACCCAACAAAAGTGCCACATTCTTTCTTTCAGACCTGCTCTATGTGGTCGACTCTCATAAAATAGGCACGGTATTAATTTGCGGAGTCAAATCAAGTTCAGTCCCCTTTTTTAGATAAATCCTGGACTGCCCCCTCAATAGGCCCCAATACACTCTCATTTGCCCAATTGAACCCATGAGGCTCTTGGAGAGAAACAAATCCGGGCCAAAAGGAGATATACATATTTCTCTCACCCACACAACACTTTCTCTCATATTGACCATATTTTCCTATCCATTGGCATGCTACTGGAAATTCTAACTTTTAAGATCACTCCTATCACCTGGTCCGATCATAGTGCAGTATGCACCACATTGGCCTCCACCATAACTAAAGCACATGATCCCACCTGGTATATGAGTGATCTCTTAATTAAAAACCCAACACATTGGTCTGAAATCGCTAGAGCCCTCTCAAATTACTTAGACCACAATTCCATCCCGGATGTCTCACCATTAACCCTTTGGGAAGTACACAAACTGGTCCTAAGGGGGATCTGCATGCAACAAATGGCACACTTTAAATGTGAGTGCAAACTCCTTGGCAGTAAACTGGAAGAGAATTTCAACGCATGCCTTACTGCATTCCAGACTGACCCCTTAAGAAAACAGATCTTGATAATGCTAGGTCAGAATATGACCTGTTTCTTACAGAAACAGCTAATAAAAGTCTACTGAAAGACCATCACAACTATTATACCAAATTGAATAAACCCGACACCCCAATGGCACGGATGCTTAAGACACTTCGTTACTCCACTAAACCTACCCGACTTAAGGTAGCCAATGAAATTTACTCCAGTAACCCTATTAGGATCCTCAAAAAATTTAGATCCCATTTAGCTACGCTGTATGAGTCTGAAGGCAACATAGATATCAATGCTGCTAATGACATTTTCTCACACCTAACCCTACCATCCATTCCTCCAGCACCGCTTGGACTGATTGAAGCCTGCATTACAATTGACAAAGTGTCTAGGGCTATTAAGGCCCTGAAACCTAACAAGAGACCAGGGCCAGATGGTTTTCCGGTGCTTTATTACCAAACTTTTGCGTATACTTTGGCCCCTCTTTTAAACAATGCCTTTAATTCCCTTCTTCAGGGACCTTCTTACGGATGGGACCCACTTACCGCGACTATATGTATGTTTCCCAAACCTTAAATCGACTGGTCAAATTATCGTCCTATATCACTTTTGAATTTGGATGTTAAACTTCTGGCCAAGATTCTTGCCCAGAGGTTGAACAAATTAATTTGAAACCTCATTCACTGTGACCAAGTAGGTTTCATTCCTATTCATTAAGCAGGCAAAAATATCTGTTGTGTAGTTTTGCTGAATCATATCATTAAAAAGCATTGTATTCCATTGTGCTTTTTATCCCTAGACATTAAAAAGGCATTGGACACGTTCTCCTAGCCTTACCTGAACTTCACTCTTCAAAAATGGGGCTTTGGCCTCCACTTTTTGAAATGGGAATCAGCCCTATACAATGAACCTAGATACATAAAATATGCAGGCTACAAATCGGACATGTTCAATGTAGGATGGGGGACCCGTCAAGGTTGCCCACTATCACCTCTTCTTTTTGCCTTCTTATAGAACCCTTGGCTCATCATATTAGATCAGACTCTGCAATCGCAGGAATAGAGATGGGGTGACACTATCACAAGCTTTGCCTATTCACAGATGATGTTCTTCTATTTCTATCCTCCCCCTCACATATCTGCTCCCAATTTCCTAAACACCCTAAATGAATTCACCACCATCTCAGGCCTCCACGTAAACATTCAAAAATCGACAGCCCAAAATATCTCTCTCTCTCTCTGACACCAAGCTTCGTTTATCTCAATCTGTGTTGCCTTTTTCATAGACCCCACACCGCATCCCCTATCTAGGTACCCAGCTTACTGACAATGCCTCCAACTTGTTCTCCGCTAACTATACTCACTTATTGAAAAAGGTGACCGATCTGTTATCATTCTGGGCATCGCTCCCACTCTCCTGAATAGGGAAGATTAATGCCATTAAAATGGCTATTTGCCCAAGTTCCTGTTTTTGTTCTCCCAATCTCTAATCCAATGCATTACTTTTGCATCTTACAACATAGAACAGTAGCATTTACATGGGGCCATATTAGACCTAGAATCTCCAGATCCCCCTTATATCTCCCCACACTTCATGGCAGCTTGGGTTTTCCCAACTTCGCCTCCTATTACAAATAGCACGAACGACTAAATATCCCGCCACCAAGGAAATCCCACTATGGATTATGATAGAATCAGTTGAAATTGACCACCTCTCAATTTCTAATCTATTTTGGCTACACCCCAAAACACGCCCATACATAATGAACCCAATTTTTAAGCATTCTCTCTCGATATGGGACAGAGTAAAACATACCTACGGCCTTCAATCCTCACACAACCTACTCTCATTTCTCAAAAACCCAACCTTTTACCCAGCTTTGAAATCCCCAACATCATTTTGTAACTGGTCCACTACAGGCCTTATCTGTTTATACAACACAGTTTCGTCTACAGATCTACTACCTTTCCAAAACTTATGCGAGGCATACCATTTACCCCGATCCAAAATTTTTCACTGGTACCTTAAAATTTAAAACTTTTACCTCCCCATACGTGACCAGGGGCACTACACTGAAAGATCTCTCTCCATTTGAGCGCATATGTTTGAAAGATCCACATGCTAGAGGTTTGATCTTGACTCTCTATACTCAAATACTTACCAAACTGGAGGCTGGGCCTCCCTCATATGTAGCTAAATGGGAGACCAATCTGGGGCGCACCCTTGATAAGAGCAGAATGGTCCGACATCTGGTCTGCTTCTAAATCCTCCTCTCCCAACATTGTTGCAGTGGAAGCCTCCTATAAGGTACTTGGTCCCTGCCAGAATCGCTAAATTTGCACCTAGCCATTCGGCACTCTGCTTTCGCAGTTGCCCCGAGCTGGGCACTCATTTTCATACATGGTGGCAATGCCTTATCGTTCACATCTTTTGGTCAAAGGTCTTTACTGTTCGATACGCACCTGTCACTAGGGATGATCGAACTTTTCAAAAGTTCGGTTCGACCAGAACACCCGAACTTCCCGAAAGTTCGGCCTGGATTTCAGAACCCCATTGAAATCAATGGGACCCGAACTTCCGTAATCAAAAAACACAATTTTGAAGCCCTAAATGCCCCTAAAAAGTGCCTAGGGTTCTGGGTCATGCCCCAGGGACTATTAATCACACAAAAAAAAGTTCTTAAAAATTGTCAGTTTTGATAGAGAGCCAATTATTGAAAAAATTATTTAAAAAAAAAAATGAGATTTCTTTGGATTTGGTGTCTGGGGGGGGGGGGGGGTCTAAAAAGTGTACCTGTGAAGTTTCAGCTCTGTAGCATGTCCAGAACCAGAAAAAAAAATTTGTTTGTATTAGAATTAATATAGAACAGGGATATGGCTCCGCTATTTTCACACCTTGCCGGTTTTGTAGCAAGCGTTTTTTTGGGCATTTTTTGGGGGTCTTTGGAGGCAGGCATAACATCAGAACTTCCGTGTAGGGGTATATATACACACACACACATGTATTTATATATACACATACACATATATAGGTGTGAAAGTAGCAGAACACTATGCTTGCACTAATGAAATAATTAACACCCATATGGCTTCTCTGCTATAACACCTATATGTGTGTATGTGTATAAATACATATAAGTGTGTGTGTATATATACCCCTATACAGAAGTTCAGATGTTTTGCCTGCCTCCAAAGACCCCAAAAAAATGCCCAAAAAAAACGCCTGCAGAAAAAACACACCTGGGCGTTTTTGTAGCTGATGTTTTTTTGGGCATTTTTTGGGCGTCTTTGGAGGCAGGCATAACATCAGAACTTCTGTGTATGGGTATATACACACACACACATGTATGTATGTATATATACACATACATAGGTGTTATAGCAGAGAAGCCATATGGGTGTTAATTATTTAATTAGCGCAAGTATAGTGTTCTGCTACTTTCACACCTATATATGTGTATGTGTATGTATACATACATGTGTGTGTGTATATATACCCATACACAGAAGTTCTGATGTTATGCCTGCCTCCAAAGATGTCCAAAAAATGGCCAAAAAAACGCCGCCGAAAAAATGCCCAAAAAAACGCCAGCTACAAAAACGCCCAGGTGTGTTTTTGCAGCAGGCGTTTTTTTGGGGCATTTTTTTAGGGTCTTTGGAGGCAGGCAAAACATCTGAACTTCTGTATAGGGGTATATATACACACACACTTATATGTATTTATACACATACACATATATAGGTGTTATAGCAGAGAAGCCATATGGGTGTTAATTATTTCATTAGCGCAAGCATAGTGTTCTGCTACTTTCACACCTATATATATATGTGTATGTGTATATATACTGTGGGGATTTGCTCTTGTAGGTAGGATTTGCGGGTGCAGTATAGAGGCAAAACAGATGGTTCGTCAAGTAAATCAGGAGTGTTTTATTTACACTTCAGGAACACAAAAGTAACAGTCTTTTTTGGTGTTAACTCACACCCAACAAAAAGGAAAACGACAGTCTTTTAAGGCAGGTTTAAACACAGCAACAAGTCCATTCACCTGTGTCTCTTTGGTGCTGTTCACACACAGCAACGGATCAGTTCACCTGCTTGTAACCTTTCCAGCCTCAGCACTCACTTCCACAGCCTTCTGATGCATGGAGATAATTCTCAATCACCTGTTAGGCTGTCTGCCTTATAAACCCCAGGCAAGACCTGGCCTGGAGCGTGGGGAGCAGCCACCCACCCACACATTGACTGCTCCCAATAAGAGCCAGCCCGGATTCGGCTTTGCAGCCATACTAAAATAGAAAAGTGTCAAGCAGCACTAGCTGCTGCTGACACAAAATTACCGGCTCTTATCCCACAGAGGCCAGGAACCACGGTGACACGTATCTTCCGTCGATCACGGATCCATGTGCCCTGCCACAATACATACATGTGTGTGTGTATATATACCCATACACAGAAGTTCTGATGTTATGCCTGCCTCCAAAGACGCCCAAAAAATGCCCAAAAAAACGCCAGCTACAAAAACGCCTGGGCATTTTTTTTGGGATCTTTGGAGGCAGGCAAAACTGAAAATTTCTGTATAGGGGTATATATACACACACACTTATATGTATTTATACACATACACACATATAGGTGTTATAGCAGAGAAGCCATATGGGTGTTAATTATTTCATTAGCGCAAGCATAGGGTTCTGCTACTTTCACACCTATACAGTATATGTGTATGTGTATATATACATACATGTGTGTGTGTGTATATATACCCCTACACAGAAGTTCAGATGTCATGCCTGACTCCAAACATGTCCTCAAAAAAGCCCTATAAACGCCTGCAGCAAAAAGCAGGATGACAGGGGCGAAGCCATATCCCGGTTCTATAAGTGTTCTAAGAGAAACAATCTTTTCTCTATAGCGGTCACCCTGAAATGGAAGGGTTTTGTCACCCTGCTATAGCAGTCAGAGTCAGTTAACCCTACACTACTCTACGGTCCCCTTAACACTTAACACTTTCCCTACAGAAACTAGATTATTAAATCTAACTATAGTGGAAAATAGTTCCCTAACTACACTAGATATCCCTTTCCTCACACTAATAATTGCTAAATGACACTTTGAAGAAGAAGTAACAGAACTGCTTCCACTCTCTTCCACGTCCCTGTATTACAATGCTAGGAATTTGGCGGGGCTATTTTATATACTGGGGGGCGTATTCACTAATGATTGGCCTCTGGACCCCATAGTCACTCCAATCACATTCCTAGCATTCTCCTGCACCCTCAATTGGCTTTTACTGATGGTTCTGGTCCAATCACAGGCTTTTAAAGCCCATTTCCTGTCCCATTGCATTTTGGTCGGTTCTGGTTGCCGAATTCCGAACTTTTTCAGCAAAAAGTTCGGAATTCGGCCGAACCTCGAACAGTCAATGTTCGGGTCAAACCGATGGTCGACCCGAACCGTTCGATCATCCCTACCTGTCACCAGATCCGGTGACATCGCTTCTAAATCTGAAGCCGGACCCTTTCAACCATAAACAAATTATACTTGTTGCACGCTAAGATGGAAGCCTTGGACAATGACACTTTAAACAAATAATTTAGCAGAGCAGACAAACAGGGAGCTTGGAAAACGTGTTACAAATGCAATATCACAAGCATGAGACTGAAGGTTTGGCTGACTTAAATCAAATCTGGTCTCCACCCAGAGTCTGGCCACACAATCAATCATCTTGAAGGTGAACAGACAGACAAGGAGAATGCAATAGCTAAAACCAAGATGATGGAACCAGCAGCTATGACGGAACAGAAACGCACACGCTCTGACACTCTGTTTGTCATCATTATCAAGGACTTTTTATCACTGGATTTGGATGCCTTGATATTCCTCTCAGTTCAGGCTATTTTTTTTCCTTACCCATTGTGAATTATACCTCATCTGTTGCACGAGATAGAGCAAAAAAAGAAGCCACCAATTCTCATTGCACCAAACTGGCTCAAAAGAACCTTGTACACAGACATACTGAGGCTACTGGAAGATGACCCCTGGCCTCTTCTGTTCCTGGTATCTCAGTATTTGCCCAGTATCGGACTAACGTACAAATAGCCAGTGTTCAGTCACCAATTGCCTATTGTATTTCTCCTTTTGTGAGTACAATGGCTTTACTTTTTTAATTTATTAAACAGTTTTACATTAATGCACCAGGCTTGTGCGCCTTCTTCTTATGTTTGTTTTCAGCATTGGTTTCCCTTAATTGAAGAGGGCAGTAAGGCTTTAGTGCATACATTGGTGGTTCAAGTTGGTGGAAACTGACAATGGTCCATTTTTGGTTGTTCAGGGTGGAAGATCAGTTAATTTTGAGCTCATGAAGATTGGATTGCCAGGAAGTTTGTCATACCTGTGCTCATTTATTTTACTAGGTGGACATCCAACCCTCTTTTGGATTCCTATTTTTGCCACAAGGTTCTTGCAGTGACACTCTGAAGTTGGGTCTGTTGACAGTTGTTGTTGGACCTGTTTGTTGGCAGGTTGCATAGTTACATAGTTAGTCAGGTTGAAAAAAGTCCATCTGGTTCAACCAACAAAAAAAAAAAAAAAAAACACCAGTATTGAAAACCCAACCATACAGTCCCTTATACACAATCCTATACCCGCAGTTGATCCAGAGGAAGGCGAAAAAAAACCAGCAAAGCATGATACAATTTGCTACAGCAGGGGAAACATTTCCTTTGTGATCCCCCGAGAGGCAATCGGATATTCCCTGGATCAACTTTACCTAAAAAAAATGTTTAGTACCCACTTACTGTATATTAAGTACACCCAGGAAAGAATCCAGACCTTTTTTAAAGCAATCTAGTGAGCTAGCCAGAACTACCTCTGGAGGGAGTCTATTCCACATTTTCACAGTTCTTACAGTGAAGAAACCTTTCCATTTTTGGAGACAAAATCTGTTTTCCTCTAGACGTAAAGAGTGCCCCCTTGTCCTCTATGTTGACCTTAAAGTGAACAACTCAACACCAAGTTCACTATGTGGACCCTTATGTATTTATACATGTTGATCATATCCCCCCTTAATCTCCTAAACAATGCCTAAACAATATTCGTGTTGAGTAATCAAAGAGTTGCTTTGCATCTCAGGTGTTAGCATTATGTGCTATGGTATGCCTTCCCCTGCATGTGTCATTCCCTGTCTTTCTGTGAGATGATAAATGCAGGAGGGGGTCATAGTTCAGTCAGTCATGGGAAGTGAGCATTTTTTACCATACTTGTAAATATGTTATCATAGTGTATCAGTGGAGTTACCCCAAAGCAAGACCCTGGCATTGACCTAAGGAATGAGTTGCTAAGTTTCACCTTTCTTGGGACATTAATGCATTGAATGTTATGAGCACTGCAGCACAGCATTTTGGAGAGGGGAGATTGTAAAGTGTTCTGCATTGAAATGTTGCACTGAATTAACACTTGAATTGCTTAAGATGTATAACAAACTGTTTGTAACAAAAGTCTTTTATTGAGTAAAGACACTACTGGTTGTGAGAACCAGTAGCGAAGGTAAATGTAAATTGGGGAACAAAGTGTAAACCTTCAAGTTAACCACTTTGGGTGGTAAAATGTGTAAAGGCGCAGGAAGGGGAAGCAGCCAGCTCAGAATAGAGATGTTGCCTGGTGACAGAGATACTGTAGCTAGGGTGGTCTAGCTTGTGATGCACCCTCCAAGCAGTTGGGTCCCTACCACAGTGAAAATTAAGCAGTCCAAAAGATCGGGCCTGGAACCAGAGTGTGCAAGGCCTCACATTGTGTGCAGTAGCTCCCTTCCTGGCCTTTGGGCTGAAGCAGGAGAATTGTTGTGTGGTGAAGAGCTGGTGGAGAGAATTAGCACTCAACACTGTTCCCCTCAAAATGTCTCTAGTCGGTGCCGGAACAAGTGTCACTGGCTGTTGGAAGGATGTTATCCTTCCATATGTGGAGCCCAGAGAAGTAATTTGGCTTCCAGCCATGAGGAAGCACTGAACCCATGAGTGGCAGTAACAGTCCTAACAGCATTCAGTTCCCTCATGCTAACATTTTGTCTAGTTGTTGCCCACTCTTCTCATTCATTACCTGGGGATGTCCTAGGGTCTAGGAATACTTATTTTCCTGTGTCCTATATAGAGGAATTTTGACCTGTAGCCTGTAAACTCTATATCTTGTGTATAGTACAGTACACAGGCCATCCATGGTTACGCTGCATTTCTTGCTACAAAACTGAGGACTCAAAGTGGGGTAGGGTTATAGGGGAGGTGCCCAAGGGGAGTGTCCATTAAGGTTAAGCAGTGTCCAATCACCTGTAGGTATGAGCCTGTAACCCCAGGGTCTATGAGTATTTTGCATGTGTCCTGTACTGTACTCCAAAATTCCTCTTTTTCTGTATTATATGCTAATACATTTATTACATTTAATATATGTAAATTATATTTGTAAAGTATCCATACTTCTACCATCAGAAACACCTGCCACTGTTTCATTCTTGAATGCATTTTTATGCACTTGGGTGTTACATAGTTACATAGTTAGTGAGGTTGAAAAAAGACATCAGTCCATCCAGTTCAACCTATGATGTGTGTGTGTGTGTTTGCTTTTAACCGTACATTGTATACCCCTGTATGTTGTGGTCTTTAAGGTGCCCATCTAACAGTTTTTTGAAACTATCAATGCTCCCTGCTGATACGACTGCTTGTGGAAGAGAATTCCACATCCTTACCGCCCTTACAGTGAAGAACCCCTTACGCATTTTAAGGTTAAACCGCCTTTCCTCTAGTTTTAGTGAGTGGCCACGTGTCTTGTTGTATTTCCTTACTCTGAATAGTTTGTTCCTTATGCTAGGGTCGCCAGTACAGTATTTGTACATTGATATCATATCCCCCCTCAAACGTCTCTTCTCTAGAGAGAATAGGTTCAGTGCTTGTAGTCTTTCCTCATAGCTGATGTCCTCCATTCCCCTAATTATTTTTGTTGCCCTTCTCTGGACTCTTTCCAATTCCAGCACATCCTTCCTGAGGACCGGTGCCCAGAACTGGACAGCATACTCCAGATGTGGCCGGACCAGAGTCTTGTAGAGAGGGAGAATAATCTCTTTATTTCTGGAGTGAATCCCCTTTTTTATACATCCCAATATTCTGTTGGCTTTGCTTGCAGCTGCTTGGCATTGCATGCCACTGCCAAGCCTGTTGTCTACCAGTACCCCCAAGTCTTTTTCCATCCTAGACTCCCCCAGAGGTTCCCCCCCTAGTGAGTAGCTTGCTTTCTGGTTTCTGGCCCCCAAGTACATTACTTTACATTTATCAACATTAAACCTCATCTGCCATGTAGTTGCCCACCCCGTTATTTTGTTTAGGTCCGCTTGTAAGGTTTCCACATACTGTATAGAAGATATTGGCATGATTAGTTTAGTATCGTCCGCAAATACTGAGATTGTACTCGATATCCCCTCCTCTAGATCATTTATGAATAAATTAAACAGGATTGGCCCCAGGACAGAACCCTGGGGGACCCCACTTTCCACCCCCGCGCAATCCGAGTACTCCCCATTAATCACCACCCTCTGGACTCTCCCCTGGAGCCAGTTCTCTATCCAGGTACTCACCTTATGGTCCATACCTACCTTCCTTAGTTTGTACAGTAAGCGTTTGTGGGGAACGGTGTCAAAGGCCTTTGCAAAGTCCAGATACACCACATGGTGTGTTTATGCATTTTTTTTAATATTTTTTTTCTGTGTGAAATTTTAAATTGGTGAGCCATTTCTGTTTTGCTAGTGTGCAGCTTTGTGCTTAAGGCTCCTTTCCCACTTGTGCAACTTGTCCTGCGATTTGGGACTGCAAAGTCACATGACAAGTCATACTCCATGTTATCCAATGAGTACCGTTCATATCTGTACGACTTCAAGTTGCAACGACTTCAAAGTACTCCCTGCTAGGGATGATCGAACTTTTGAAAAGTTCGGTTCGGCCAGAACATCCGAACTTCCCGAAAGTTCGGCCCGGATTTCAGAACCCCATTGAAATCAATGGGACCCGAACTTCGGTAAACAAAAAACACAATTTTTAAGCCCTAAAACCCAATAAATGCCCCTAAAAAGTGCCTAGGGTTCTGGGTCATGCCCCATTAACTATTAATCACACAAAAAAAGTTCTTAAAAATTGTCATTTTTGATAAAAAGGCCAATTATTGAAAAAAAAAGAGAGATTTTTTGATTTTGACTTTGGATTTAGTATCTGGGGGGTCTAAAAAGTGTACATGTGAAGTTTCAGCTCTGTAGCATGTCCAGAACCATGAAAAAAAAAAAGATAATTTTTCAGTAGAACAGGGATGTGGGACCCTCCTTTAACACCTATATGATCTTTTTTTCTGGTTTTGGACATGCTACAGAGCTGAAACTTCACAGGTACACCTTTTAGACCCCCCAGACACAAAATCACACAAAAAAAGTTCTTAAAAATTGTCATTTTTGATTAAAAAAAAGCCAATTATTGAAAAATTAATAAAAAAAAAAAAAAAAAGAGATTTTTTGATTCTGTAGCATGTCCAGAACCAGAAAAAAAAGATCGTTTGTATTAGAAAACTTTCAGCTCAGGGGGTTGGCTTCGCTGCTGTAACACCTTGCCGGTTTAATAGAAGGCATTTTTTTGGGTTCTTTGCAGTCAGGAAAAACATCTGAACTTGTGTATAGTGGTACTGTGCACAAGTTCTGATGTTTTGCCTGCCTCCAAAAACCCCCCAAAAATGCCAGCAAAAACACACCTGGGCATTTTTTTTTTTGACGCTAGCGTTTTTTTTGGCATTTTTTGGGGTTCTTTTGAGGCAGGCAAAACATCTGAACTTGTGTATAGTGGTGTATATACACACATACATATATTTATATACACACCTAGACATATATAGGTGTGATAGTAGCAGAAATATATGCTTGCGCTAATGAAATCATTTACAGTAATATATTTCTGCTACTATCACACCTATATATGGCTAGGTGTCTATATACATATAATTATGTGTGTATATATACCACTATACACAAGTTCAGATGTTTTGCCTGCCTCAAAAGAACCCCAAAAAATGCCAAAAAAAACGCTAGCGTCAAAAAAAAAAAATGCCCAGGTGTGTTTTTGCTGGCATTTTTTGGGAGTTTTTGGAGGCAGGCAAAACATCAGAACTTGTGCACAGTACCACTATACACAAGTTCAGATGTTTTTCCTGACTGCAAAGAACCCAAAAAAATGCCTGCTTTGAAACCGGCAAGGTGTGAAAACCGAGGAGAGAAGCTAACCCCCTGAGTGTAACGCTCCGGCGTTTGTTTAGTGAACTGGATTTGCAGCTGCAGAATTTCCACTCAGTAGTCGTGTAAAGATGTGTTGAATTACCATATCCAACTCTCCAGACTCATCATTGTGGCCAAGCCTGCCTCACCATGCAAATATACAGACACTCAGATAAGATGTTCCTGGAGTGATAGGTTGTATACGATAGTATAGAGGTGATGTGCTGAAAGGACAGGCGTGAGTAGTGATAGCAATGATAGGCACTCAATAGTAATGTTCTGGAGTGTTAGCAGATGGTGATAGATAGTATGCAGATAGGTTAGCAATCATGTACAATAACAGGTGGTAGGGGACAGCAGATGAAGTGTACAGGAATTGCTAACTCAGTGCAAGGATATAGATGGTAGTAGACTCCAGAGCTAGCAATCTATGTAACAGTGCAGATGATAGAAATAGTAATGCATAGATAGCAACAGTCTTTAGTATGCAAGAGTAGATAGTGTAAGTTGATAGGAAGGAATCCCCTGTGGGGTACTTATCACTAGTTGGTTTAGAGAGATGAGGGGTTCGGTAATGAGATAAGGATCAGGTAGCGAGATACAGGATCAGTAGCGAGATACAGGAAATAGCTGGAGGCTTCGGCAGCGTCAGACAAGGCTGTGTAACAAGCGGTTTGCAAGAACACCTTGTGAGTGAAAGCCGGCGATTGAAATAGCCGCTCAGAGCGGCACCTAGTGATGACGTCATGAGAGTTAAAGGGACAGCAGCTATATGCGGAAGAAATGGGCTGGAAGGGTACCGAAGGTACCAGAATCTTACAGTACCCCCCCCCCCTTAAGGCCGGCTCCGGAAGGCCTATAGCACTGGTCTCTCCGGGTATTTGGAGTGGAACCTTCGTATAAGCCTGGGAGCGTGAACGTCAGAAGTATCCAACCAGGTGTCGTCTTGGGGTCCATAGTTTTTCCATCTTATGAGATATTGGAGTTTCCCTCTGTGGATACGAGAATCCAAAATCTCCTTAATCTCAAATTCTTCTCCGCCCTCAACTTGTACTGGAGGTGGAGGTGAGACGGAAGGTCTTATTCCTTGATTGGGAACATGTGGTTTCAGTAGGGACACGTGAAAGATGGGGTGTATTTAAGATCTGCCGGTAAGGTGAGTTGAACTGCAGCTCTCCCAATGAGCTTCTCAATTGGGAAAGGTCCTAGAAACAAAGGCCCAAGCTTTTTGCTGGGGATCTTTAACCTTAAGTTTTTCGTAGATAGCCAAACGAGATCCCCAATAGCATATTGAGGAGAAGGTCTTCTACGGAGGTCGTAGTACCTTTTTTGTTGGCTATGAGCATGTGAGATGGTGGTGTTAAGTAAACCCAGAGAGTCTTTTATTTGGGTAAGATAGTCAGAGGCTACTGGGTTACTTGATGGCAGGATGCGTGGTGGAAGAAGTGTGGGATGAAACCCATAGTTTAGGTAGAATGGACTTTGCTTAGTAGTACTGTGGGTTGCGTTATTGTAAGCAAATTCTGCCAGAGGGAGGAGGTCCACCCAATCATCCTGTAGGTATGAGGTGTAGCAATGCAAATATTGTTCAATGCACTGGTTGACTCTTTCAGTTTGTCCATTGGTCTGAGGGTGGTAGGGAGAAGTAAGTTTTCGCTCAATTCGTAGTATATGACATAGAGCTTGCCAAAACTTGGAGATGAACTGTGAACCTCGGTCAGATAAAAGAGTCTTTGGAATTCCATGTAGCTTGAACACATGTTTCACTAATAATTCCGCTGTTTGCTTAGATGAAGGTAGTCTGCGAATAGAAATGAAATGTGCCATCTTTGTCAGATGGTCCACTGACACTAGAATGGTAGTAAATCCTTTGGAAGGTGGTAATTCTACTATAAAGTCTAAGGACACAACTTCCCATGGAACTTTGGGTATTGGTAGACTCCAAAGTAGACCAGATGGTTTTGTAGTGTCAATTTTGGACCTTGCACAGATGTCACATGAGGAAACAAATTTTTGTACAGACGTCTTCATATCAGGCCACCAAAATTGCCTGGTGAGCAAATTGAATGTTTTAGTCATACCCATATGTCCTGCCATAGGTACGTCATGTGATAATTCCAAGATCTTGGTACGCATACCAGGAGGTATGTAGAGTTTGTCGTTAAAGTAGAGGAAGCCTTCTGCATCAGCACTTAGTTGTGGTGGTGGTGAATCCAGTCCTATACTGTGCAGAATCTCTTCCTTCAAGGAACAAACAACACCAATAATACGGTCATGGGGTATTATAGGAAGTGAAGGGATTTCGGCGCAGTTATCTTCGGTTAGCCGTGATAGCGCATCCGCTTTTTTGTTTTTGTCTGCAGGCGTGTAGGTCCCTAGGAAGTTGAATCTTAGGAAGAATAATGACCAACGTACCTGCCGGTGGGAAAGAGTCTTGTTGGTCTGAAGATATTGGAGATTCTTATGATCTGTATATATGAGTATTGGCAATCGAGTACCTTCAAGTAAATGTCGCCAATTTTCTAGTGCCAGTTTTATGGCAAGCAACTCTTTTTCACCCACTGGGTAATTCACCTCTGGGCTACTTAGTGATTTAGAGAAAAAAGCAACTGGGTGGAGTGGTGAAGTATTCGTTGGTCGTTGGGAAAGAACTGCTCCTACAGCCATATTTGACGCATCTACCTCCAGGATGTATTGGAGGGATGGGTCTGGATGGCGTAGTATGGGAGCAGAAGTGAAGCTTGATTTTAACAAGCGGAAAGCTTTATTTGCTTCTTCAGACCATTTGAATGGTTTCTTTACACTTGTAAGTTGTGTGAGCGGTCTCACAATAGAAGAGAAGTTCTTGATGAACTTCCTATAGAAGTTTGAAAGTCCAAGGAATCGTTGTAATGCCTTACGAGTTGTTGGTACAGGCCAATCCAGTATACACGATATCTTGCTCATATCCATCTTGATACCGTTCTTAGATATGATGTATCCTAGGAATAGTACTTCTTCCTTATGAAATAGGCATTTTTTCAATTTTACGTATAAATTGTGTGCGAGTAATCTGGATAGCACAAGTCTTACATGTCTTACATGTTCGGACAAGGACTGAGAATAAATGAGTATATCATCCAGATATACCACAACACAAACATCAAGTAAGTCTCTGAAGATGTCATTTATGAATCGCTGAAATGCTGCGGGAGCATTACACAACCCAAAAGGCATCACTAGATATTCGAATAATCCATATCTGGTTCTGAATGCCGTCTTCCACTCATCCCCATTACGGATTCGGATGAGGTTGTATGCCCCTTTTAGGTCCAATTTTGAAAAGTAGGTAGCTCCGCGCACATGTTCAATGAGTTCGGGAATGAGAGGTAAAGGATAGCGATCCTTTATCGTAATGGTATTTAATTGCCTATAGTCAATAATAGGCCTGAGACTTAAATCCTTATTGCGGACAAAGAAAAGTCCTGCAGCTGTGGAAGAAGTAGAGGGTCTAATAAACCCTTTCGCTAAATTCTCATCCAAGTATTCCTTGAGATGAGAAAGTTCATCCTGAGGATAAACATGACCGAAAGGTAGTTTACTATTAGGGAGTAGATCAATAGAACAATCGTAGTCCCTATGGGGAGGCAATGCTTGAGCATTTTTCTCAAGGAAGACTTCAGATAGATCCTAATAGCATGATGGTGGTGTAATTTCATCCGACACCATGGACAGGATTTTTTTATGAGATTGGAGGTTACACGTGGTCTCGCAGTAGTGAGAGGGGAAGGTTAGAGTCCGTGTTTTCCAATCAATGATTGGTTGATGTATGTGTAACCAAGGAAATCCCAAAATAATGGGAAAATGTGGTGAAGGTAATACATCAAAAGTGGTGGTCTCAGCATGAGACTCGTTAGCAGTAGCAAGGAGTGCTTGTGTCTAATTGGTAATTGGACCAGAAGATAATGGAATACCGTTAATAAAACTAACAGAGACAGGTTTAGATTTTGAAATAATAGGTATTTTATTTAAAGTAACAAAACTAGTGTCAATGTAGTTCCCACAAGATCCTGTGTCGATCATAGCCTTGGTGGTGATCCTATTGTGGTCCCACTGTAAGGTCAAATGAATAAAAAGATAGGGATTAGAAAAAGAAGTCGTTAATCCCCCCAGCAAGACATGTGAACACTCACCCTCTTTTTTGCGGACAAGGGGACAGACGCTTATCAAATGATCCGGGGAGGCGCAGTACATGCAGAGATTTTCAGATCTTCTCCTTGCTCGTTCAGTAGACGATAATGGTGGGCGTATGGTTCCTACCTCCATAGGAGTAGGGTCAACGGGCGAAACCCGAGAAGGATTGGATAATGGTACTCCCATTTTCTCAGCCTTTCTTTCTCGCAGTCGCCTGTCAATATTGATGCTGAGTTGTATTAAGGCATCCAAAGTGCCAGGTAAATCCGCTCGGGCGAGCTCGTCTTTAACGGCTTCTGATAACCCGAGTCTGAACTGGGTTCGCAAAGATGCATCATTCCACCCTGAATCAAGGGTCCATCTTTTGAACTCTGCTACGAAGTCTTCAACAGGTCTCCTTCCTTGTTTTAAAGCCCTCAATTGGCTATCAGCAGTACTCTGCCTATTTGGGTCTTCATATAAGCTAGCGAGTTCTGCTAAGAATAAAGGATAGGAGTTAAGAAGAGGGTCATTTTTCTCAAAGAGAGAGTCTGCCCAAGCCCGTGGATCACCCGACAAGTATGAGATAGTGGTGCAGACTTTAATTTGGTCTGTAGTGTAAGTACGAGGTTTTAAATTAAAAAGCAATTGACATGCGTTTTTAAATTCACGAAATTTTTTCCGATCACCTGTAAACACTTCAGCAAGGGAAAGGATTAATGCATCTACTTTTTGTGTTAGTTGTAACACATGAGTGGCAAATTCTGCTGAATCAATTTTATTTTTCCTGGTTCGTGCATTCTGTAACGCTCCGGCGTTTGTTTAGTGAACTGGATTTGCAGCTACAGAATTTCCACTCAGTAGTCGTGTAGAGATGTGTTGAATTACCATATCCAACTCTCCAGACTCATCATTGTGGCCCAGCCTGCCTCACCATGCAAATATACAGACACTCAGATAAGATGTTCCTGGAGTGATAGGTTGTATACGATAGTATAGAGGTGATGTGCTGAAAGGACAGGCGTGAGTAGTGATAGCAATGATAGGCACTCAATAGTAATGTTCTGGAGTGTTAGCAGATGGTGATAGATAGTATGCAGATAGGTTAGCAATCATGTACAATAACAGGTGGTAGGGGACAGCAGATGAAGTGTACAGGAATTGCTAACTCAGTGCAAGGATATAGATGGTAGTAGACTCAAGAGCTAGCAATCTATGTAACAGTGCAGATGATAGAAATAGTAATGCATAGATAGCAACAGTCTTTAGTATGCAAGAGTAGATAGTGTAAGTTGATAGGAAGGAATCCCCTGTGGGGTACTTATCACTAGTTGGTTTAGAGAGATGAGGGGTCCGGTAATGAGATAAGGATCAGGTAGCGAGATACAGGATCAGTAGCGAGATACAGGAAATAGCTGGAGGCTTTGGCAGCGTCAGACAAGGCTGTGTAACAAGCGGTTGCACGAACACCTTGTGAGTGAAAGCCGGCGATTGAAATAGCGCCTAGTGATGACGTCATAAGAGTTAAAGGGACAGCAGCTATATGCGGAAGAAATGGGCTGGAAGAGTACCGAAGGTACCAGAATCTTACACTGAGCTGAAAGTTTTCTAATACATACAATCCTTTTTTTTCTGGTTCTGGACATGCTACAGAGCTGAAACTTCACAGGTACACCTTTTAGACCCCCCAGACACAAAATCACACAAAAAAGTTCTTAAAAATTGTCATTTTTGATAAAAAAGCCAATTATTGAAAAAATTAAAAAAAAAAAAGAGATTTTTTGATTTTTACTTTGGATTTCAGATCTGGGGGGTCTAAAAAGTGTACATGTGAAGTTTCAGCTCTGTAGCATGTCCAGAACCATAAAAAAAAAGATTGTTTGCATTAGAAAACTTTCAGCTCAGGGGGTTGGCTTCGCTGCTGTAACACCTTGCCGGTTTAATAGAAGGCATTTTTTTGGGTTCTTTTTTAGCAGTCAGGAAAAACATCTGAACTTGTGTATAGTGGTATATATAAATAGGTGTGATAGTAGCAGAAATATATGCTTGCGCTAATGAAATCATTTACAGTAATATATTTCTGCTACTATCACACCTATATATGGCTAGGTGTCTATATACATATAATTATGTGTGTATATATATATACCACTATACACAAGTTCAGATGTTTTGCCTGCCTCAAAAGAACCCCAAAAAATGCCAAAAAAACGCTAGCGTCAAAAAAAAAAATGCCCAGGTGTGTTTTTGCTGGCATTTTTTGGGGGTTTTTGGAGGCAGGCAAAACATCAGAACTTGTGCACAGTACCACTATACACAAGTTCAGATGTTTTTCCTGACTGCAAAGAACCCAAAAGAATTCCTTCTATTAAACCGGCAAGGTGTTACAGCAGCGAAGCCAACCCCCTGAGCTGAAAGTTTTCTAATACAAACAATCTTTTTTTTTAATTTTATTTATTTATACTTGTGTATAGTGGTACTGTGCACAAGTTCAGATGTTTTGCCTGCCTCCAAAACCCCCTAAAAAATGCCAGCAAAAACACACCTGGGCATTTTTTTTTTGACGCTAGCGTTTTTTTGGCATTTTTTTGGGTTCTTTTGAGGCAGGCAAAACATCTGAACTTGTGTATAGTGGTATATATACACACATAATTATATGTATAAAGACACCTAGCCATATATAGGTGTGATAGTAGCAGAAATATATTACTGTAAATGATTTCATTAGCGCAAGCATATATTTCTGCTACTATCACACCTATATATGTCTAGGTGTGTATAAAAATATATGGATGTGTGTATATACACCACTATACACAAGTTCAGATGTTTTGCCTGCCTCCAAAACCCCCTAAAAAATGCCAGCAAAAACACACCTGGGCTTTTTTTTTTTTTGACGCTAGCTTTTTTTTGGCATTTTTTTGGGTTCTTTTGAGGCAGGCAAAACATCTGAACTTGTGTATAGTGGTATATATACACACATAATTATATGTATATAGACACCTAGCCATATATAGGTGTGATAGTATGGACATATATGTGTATATATACCCCCTATACACATGTTCAGATGTCATGTCTGACATCAAACATGTCCTCAAAAAAGCACTGGCATTGGCAGCCCCTGCAGCATAAAAAATGCTTGGCTGGTGAGAAGCCATATTCCTGTGCGAAGCAATTCAGAAAAATGATGATTTCTCTATAGCGGTCACCCTGCTATGGAAGGGTTTTGTCACCCTGCCATAGCAGTCACTGCCAGTTAACCCTACACTACACTACGGTCCCCTTACACTTAACACTTTCCCTAATGAAACTAAATTTTTGAAGCTAACTTAAGTGTAAAGGAGCACTCTAACTACACTAGATATCCCTTTCCTCACACTAATAAATAGCTAAATGACACTTTTAAAGTAAAATTAACAGAACTGCTTCCACTCTCTTCCATGTCCAGTATAACAATGCTAGGAATATGGCGGGGGTGATCTTATATACTGGGGGGTGTATTCACTAATGATTGGTCTAGGGACCCCCTAGTCACTCCAATCACATTCCTAGCATTCTCCTGCCCCCTCAATTGGCTTTTGCTAATGGTTCTGGTCCAATCACGGGCTTTTAAAGCCCATTTCCTGAAGCATTGCATTTTGGGCGGTTCTGGTTGCCGAATTCCGAACTTTTTGGGCAAAAAGTTCTAAATTCGGCCGAACCTCGAACACCCAATGTTCAGGCCGAACCGATGGTCGACCCGAACCGTTCGATCATCCCTACTCCCTGCACTACTTTGGAACAATTTTAACCGCTTGCCGACCGCCGCACGACTATTTACGCAGAGCTACGTCGCTAGCCTGTGAGGCTCTAGGGTGCAAGCGTGCGCCACCGGAGGTGCGCTCCCACATGGTCATGGACCCCCCCCTCGCGATCTTCCGTTACACCGGAAGAAAGGCAGGCGGCTAATGAAAACAAAGCCGCCTGTCATTCTTCCCTGTGTAAGAATGGAGATCACACGGTTCTACTATGTAGGACCGTTGATTTCTGTTCTTACACTAGTAGCCACATCCAATCACAGTTAGAAACACGCCCCTAGGGACACACTTAACCCCTCCCTCTCCAATAAAGTTAACTCCTTCACTGCCAGTGTCATTTTTACAGTAACAGTGCATATGTATAGCACTGATTACTGTAGTAATGTCACTGGTAGCCCCAAAAGTGTCAAAAATGTCAGTCAAGGGTCTGATCTGTCCGCCGCAATGTCGCAGTCCCGCAAAAAAAATCGCTGATCGCCACCATTACTCATTAAAAAAAAAAAACAACAAAATGACAAAAATCTTTCCCTTAGCTAGTAAACGCAATAACTTTTGCGCAAACCAATCAAAATACGCTTTTTGCAATTTTTTTTTAACCAAACATAGGTAGCATAAACGTGTGTGAAAATTAACTTATAACAGCGCTAGCAAAAGAAGCATTAAGATAAAGTGCAAGTGCAAAAACACTCTTTTCAGGTCTTTTTGAAAACGCCCACATATCGGGTGAAACGCGTTGACGTAACTTCCGGCGTACAAGCCACGCATCGTCATTTCCGGTCAAGCTTCCTGGATTCGGTGGAACGAACGCCATTGCGGCGTTCCTGTCTGTATTTATCCATGCGAACTTAACGTTTCTTTCCTGTAAGTACATTTAAAACCTTTGGGGATAATAAATTATTTGGACGTATTACACTATTGGCCCCTTTCTCTTATTCTATATATCTGGATATATGACATACCTGCTTGGAGCGATTCCATTAAAGGTCCATCCAACCCCTTGAAACTAATATTGGAGCTCGGTTGTCGCAAAGCCGCATTAGATTCCTTCATGCGCTGACATATTTCAATTGTGGTGAGTAGGGGACCTGGAGGGTCACTCACTGGAGCAACTTTGTCTGATTGGATCGTATTTGCACTCGAGCACCTTATTTAATATTTACACCAAGGATTAAGGATTTTCACTTGAGCACTTTATTAATCATTGCACAAAAAAGAAGGACTTTTCATAGTTTTACAATATTATTGTTTATACAGGAAATATTTTATTGTTAACAGTGTTTTTGCACTTGCACTTTATCTTAATGCTTCTTTTGCTAGCGCTGTTATAAGTTAATTTTCAAACACGTTTTTCCAAATATTTTTTGGATGCACAGCAGCTGCATATTATATCTCATTTCAGGAGATTCTCCAATTTTTATTCACACCTGTGTGCCAAGCGCTGTTATAATTTTGTTTTTCATAGGTAGCATAAAACAAATTGGCCTAAAATATTTTATATAAAAAAATTTGAAAAATATTGTTGTTTTTGCAAAATTGACGCTCTTTTTTTGTTTATAGCGCATGATCAAAAAATCGTACAGGTGATCAAATACCACCAAAAGAAAGCTCTGTTTGTGGGAAAAAAAGAACGTCAAATTCGTTTAGGTACAGCGTTGCACGACCGCGCAATTGTCCGTTAAAGTCACGCAGTGCTAAATCGCAAAATAGGACCTGGTCAGGAAGTGGGTAAAATCTTCCAGGGCTTAAGTGGTTAATGTGTTTTGAGGTCCAAAAACATAGACATTGCTTCTAGTCCAGTCAAAATGTCGGTAACAAAATTGCAGCAACAAAATTGTGGTAAAATCCCACGACTTTTAGGTCGCATAAGTGTGAAAGGGGCCTAAAAGACAGATAAAATAATTTTACAGTGTGCTTCAAATGCAGTAAAATAAATTTCTATAAAAATAAATATTGCAGAAAATACCAGTTCAAGCACAGTAGGCAGCATGTTATAACATTTATTTCACAACTATTACTGATGGTTTCCTTCAAAAAAAAAAAAATCTCTAACTTGCAGAAGTGTACAGTGGCCCCTAAATTCATGAAGTATCTATGTTCTGTACAAAGAATGTATACTGACCACACCCCAGAAACATAATTTCCTGCTTGTGTGATTGGCTGACCAATTTTCCCAGAAGTCTGCCTAAGATACAAGTCAGATTTCTGGCATCCCCTGCAACAAAAACATAATTTTTGGTGAGATACTCCCAATAGGAGCACGTCTAAAGGGATGCAGACCCAGCAGCTTTCCTCATTAGTGTCCTGCAGCTTTCACAACTGCCAGATAATTACAAAACCACTCCTATTAGACCCACTCAGCACAGAGGAACAAAACGGAAAATTGTTATCAAATACTTACCGTAATTTTCCTTTCCTGATGGACTCCATGGCAGCTTACGTGTGGGTTAGTCCCGCCTCCTCCTACCTCATAGGACCCTACTCCCATAAATTTTTACTCCGTGCCAGAGGCCGTGTTCCATAAATAGCCTACTCCAGCAGATGGGAGGGGACTCCAGCTGCCATGGAGTCCATCAGGAAAGGAAAATTACGGTAAGTATTTGATAACAATTTTCCGTTTTCCTGACAGACTCCATGGCAGCTTACGTGTGGGAAATAACTAGCCAAACACACAAGGGTGGGAAACTGCTGGCCAAAAGAAATTTAATTTGCACCATCAACAGACAGTACTTGCAAACCAAAGTTAACAGAAGACAATGAAGCTGGCTCAATACAATAATGAGTCATGAAAGTGTTAATGGAAGACCATGATGCCGCCTTGCATATTACTTCAGGGGCCACATGACAAGAAGCCGCCCAGGATGTGGACACCCCTCTTGTCGAATGCGCGGTCACCGCTTCTGGAGGAGCCAAGCCCTTAGCCTTATATGCCCATTGGATGGTCTGAACAATCCATGCCGCTATGGATCTTGAAGAGGCCCGCAAGCCCTTGTTCTTTCCATGGAGGAGAACAAATAGATAATCTGAACGCCTGAAGGAAGCTGTTGCATCCAGGTACAGTCTCAGAATTGCACCCACATCTAATGGATGTGTATTCGGATCATCTGACGATTTGAATGTTGGAAGGACAATCTCCTGGTTCTCGTGGAAAACAGAGACCACCTTGGGGTGTGATCCCAACATGGGGATAAGAACCACACGATCTGGGAAGAAGGTCAGGAATGGTTCTTTGCAACCCAGAGAACTAATCTCGGAGACTCTTTTAGCCGAGGTGACGGCAACCAAGAAGGCCAATATCAGAGACAGATCTTTAACCACTTGCCGACCGAGTACGGTAATAGTACTGCGGCAAAGTGGTTCGTTATCGTCTGACGACGTAGTATTAACGTCGTCAGACACTCCCCCTTCTGGGCGGCGCTTGCGCGCCACCGGAGGCTCGCTCCCGCTGTTTTCATTCACAGCGGGAGTCGGGCCAGGGGAGGAGCAGCGGCGATCGCCGCTGCTCTGCCCCGATCGCCGGGGATCTAGTGTGGAGATCCGCCCGCCTGTGTAAACACAAGCGGGCGGATCTCCATAGTGACAGGGAGTGACAGATCGGACTGTTCAGCATAGCTGGACATCCGATCTGTCCATGACTCACTCAGTCACCTCCCCCCCCTACACGTCAGTAAGCACCAGGCATACATTAACCCCTCCCTCTCCAATAAAATTAACCCCTTCCCTGCCAGTGTAATTTTTACAGTAACAGTGCATATATATAGCACTGATTACTGCAGTAATGTCACTGGTAACCCCAAAAGTGTCAAAAATGTCAGTCAAGGGTCCGATCTGTCCGCCGCAATGTCGCAGTCCCAGAAAAAAAAATCGCAGATCGCCGCCATTACGCGTTAAAAAAAAAAACACCAAAAATTACAGAAATCTTTCCCTTTGTTAGTAAACGCAATAACTTTTGCGCAAACCAATCAAAATACGCTTATTACGATTTTTTTTTACCAAACATAGGTAGCAGAAAACAAATTGGCCAAAATTTTTTTAAAAAAAATGGATTTTTGTAAAATCTTACCGTAAAATCCTTTTCTCTTAGCTCATTGACAGACGTAGTCCTCGGTGATACACCACCTTCGGGTTATGTTGCCTCCACAGGAGCAGGACTAGACAGGAAATTAAAAAGCTCTGGCCACACCCTAGGGGCAGTCCCAGAGGGTATATCCTCTCTCTCTCTGCCTCAGCAAATCAGTTATGTGAAAAAGCAGTCTTTAGAGATTTTAACCCAACTCAAAAAACAGAGGGGCGGGGACTACGTCTGTCAATGAGCTAAGAGAAAAGGATTTTACGGTAAGATTTTACAAAAATCCATTTTTCTCTAGCGCTCATTGACAGACGTAGTCCTCGGTGATACACCACCTTCGGGACGTCCCAGAGCAGTATCACAACTGAGGGGTGGGAAAATGAAATCAAATCCCAATCTAGAAGGCCCAACCGGTGCCAACTAGAAGTTACAATGCTCATCCTTAATGATGAGACTCAACAAAAGAGAGAAAAAATTTTCTTTTTTTTTTTTTTTTTTCAAACAGAAAAAAACCCTCGAGGTAGACCACCGGTCTCCTCAAATTGCGGCCTGCAACACCTTGCGGCCAAATGAGGCATCCGCCGATGCCGTCACATCAATTTTATAGAATTTTGTAAAGGTATGTACCGACGACCAAGTGGCCGCCTTACATACCTGGACCACTGACGCCTGATGGCGAAAGGCCCAGGAAGTACTGAGCGCTCGAGTGGAGTGCGCCCTAACAGGGAACGGAGGACTCTGACCCCTAATAGAATAAGCCTGTACCACCGTTTGTCTAATCCATTTGGCAATGGTCGCGGCAGATGCAGGCAAACCCTTTCTGGGGCCATCCGTGATCACAAAAAGTGAATCCGTCTTACGGAATGATTCCGTAGCTTTCAGGTATACCCTGATTGCCCGAACCACATCTAAGGAATGCAACGCATGTTCCCGATGATGCTTGGGCTGAGGACACAAGGAAGGTAGTACAATATCTTCATTCAGATGAAAATCTGAAAACCACCTTAGGAAGAAAAGATGGCTTAGGATGAAGTACTACCTTATCCCTATGAATCACTAGGTATGGGGACTGGCATGATAATGCAGCCAGTTCTGACACCCTGCGAGCAGAAGTAATAGCCACCAAGAAGGCCACCTTCTGGGATAAAGTAAGCAAGGGAATCTCCCTGATGTTTTCAAAGGGAGGTTTCTGTAGAACCGACAAAACCAAATTAAGATCCCAGGGCGGTAAGGGCGCGCGGACTGGAGGAGCCAGGTGCCGCACCCCCTGGATGAAATTCCGCACCAAGGATTTGGTAGCTAAAGGCTTCTGAAAGAAGATTGCTAATGCTGAAACTTGACCCTTGATGGTGCTCAAGGCTAGCTTCTGCTCAACCCCTTGTTGTAAAAAGGCCAATATTCGAGACACCGAATAGGTACGTGGAGGAAATCCTAAAGATTCGCACCACGCAATATAAGTCTTCCATGTGTGATAATAGACCTTGCTGGAAGTCGCTTTCCTTGCTTTAATAAGGGTAGGAATGACTGAAGTAGACAAACCTCTGTCCTTCAGTACTTGGGTCTCAATGGCCAGGCCATTAAAACCAGCGACTGTAAAGCACGAAGGTAAATTGGTCCTTGAGACCACAGACACTCCCTGAGACGAAGTTCCCATGGAACGTCTGCGACTAACATGTCCAAGTCGGCCAGGCCGGCTTGAGGAGGCCAGCCTAGAATTTCTAGGACCACTGGCGCTGATTGGATCTGAACCAGACGTCCCTAGAGCTATCTGGCCCCGACCATCCGAGAAAGTCTGGTCGTTTTCTGTTCCCACACATTTATCAGATACCTGATAGTTATCAGGAAAGGTGATCTTTTCTGGTTGAACCTCAGGGACCGAAGTTACCCGACTAGAGGCTACTTGGCCTATCTGGTCAACCAGATCCGATTCCTGTGAGGTATAGGGACAAATCTTAGGAAAAGGTAAAGGAAAACATCTATTCAGGGAACGGTAACTACCGCTTCCTGTGGTACTTAAATGTTGGAAGGGAAGAATCGCACCGGTAGTAGTGGTTGATGCTCGATCTGATGTCCTGAATACCGGTGAAAACGTCCCCCCACCCTGAAACCGGGTGGGGGCGCACCTTCAGGCTGTGTACTCCTATACTTCGGGTTTGGCTGGGTTGGTCCTCTGCTTGTCCGACCAGCCCTTCTTGAACCCTCCTGGAGGAGTCTTGCCTTTCCCGCTAGTACCACCCGGGCGCCCTTTATGGGCGGTAAAGAAAGGTCCTCGCTTGTTGCGAGGTCCCTTAGCTTTTGCAGCCTGTGGCAAAAAAGTGCTCTTGCCCCCAGTGGCATCCTTAATGATTTCATCTAGGTTGGCCCCAAATAGACGATTCCCCTGAAAAGGGAGATTGGTCAAGGTCTTTTTGGAACCTAGGTCAGCTGACCAGCATTTTAACCACAGCACACGTCTGAGGATCACTGCTAACTTAGATGCCTGCCCTAATAAGGGAGTAGTGTCCAAGGCTGCGTCACAGATAAACCGTAGCCCTTGTATGATCTGTTCCATCAAATCAGATGTCTCCTGGGGAATATCTTTTCCCCTAAGATCTTGGCGTACCATTTTCGCCCATTCCGTAAGTGTCTGGGAAACTAGACCAATAACAATTACTGGTCTAAATGCTGACCCTATCAGAGAGAAGATAGTGCGGGACTCTGCTTCTATCTTACGATCCACCGGATCCTTAAAGGACGAAGTGTCCTCCACTGGAATAACCGTGGCTTTATTCAGCCTGGAAATAGGCGGATCCACGATTGGTGGTACCGTCCATTTCTTAATGATGGATTCCTCAAACGGATAGCGTCTAGCAATACGCTTGGAAATAGTAAAGGTACGTTTAGAATGCTCCCATTCTCCTTTAATCTGATTACCAAAACATTTAGGTACAGGAAAAGCCTTCATCGTCTTGATGGGCTTATTAGTACCAAAAGGCATCTCTGTCTCAGTTGCCTCTGCCGGTAAAGCCTCAAGTTTTAAGGTTTCCTGCACTGCCACAACTAGTGCGTCCACCAATGCTTCTTCCTGAATAATAGCAGGAGAAGAAGCGTCCTCCTCACTGTCTGAGGGGGCTTTACCTGGGATAACAGCCCTTGCAGAGGAACCTGCAACTGCCGTGACCATCTCTGAATCTGAGTCAGAGGTGTCAGATGGTATAGGGGTAGGCGGGGGTCGCTTCCTTGACCCCCGTCCCTGACAGGCCGCCTCCACCCGAGCCACCATAGACTCCAAAATTGCTGTAAATGACTCTATACTCTGTGCACCGGCGGGTCCCGAGGCCCCCTCGAGGGAAACAGGTGGGGGAATATGTGTGGCAGGGTCCATGATAACTCCAGTTACTTCCTGGATAATATCATTCAAAAGTAAAGAAAAAAACTTTTTTTTTTTTTTTTTTTTGACCCCCAGCGCCACAAAAAGCCCCTTAGTGTTACCTGCTAGGGATCCCTATCGATCGAGAGAGAGAGAGATAGACCCCCAGGCTCACCACTTGATGCTCAGAGTTAAACTGCAACAGGTTACAGCGCTGTCTTGACAAACAGGAAGTCTTTTGGCTGGCTGCCCAGGAAGAAAGGAGGCGGCTCCGCCCCTCTTGCACGCCTTCCGGCGCCTCCCCCAAGCTCCACGAGGTGTAGGATCACCTCAAACATGGCCGCCCCCATGCTGGAGACACAAGGCTACGCCAAAATGGCGGCTCGTGCGATCCAGCAAAAAAAATGGCGGCGGTCTGTACTGAATAGCGGTGTGCTGCAGAGCACACAACACCTTCTCTGCATGGGGATATGGCGTGGTTGGCGGTACCGGCCCTGGCGGACCGCATGGCCGTTCGGGAGGCCTGCTAATAGCTGGAGATCTGATTTGGAAAGCAGTCTACATGTCCGTGGCTTCTGACTGGTAGGTAGCTTATACTTAACCCATAAGATTCCCAGAATGCCACAGATTACATCTTTTAAACATGTATACAATAGATTGTTAGCTCCCAAACCAAGCCTCCTGGCTTTTACACACATAAAATCACACTCAAAATAGGAGGATCTGTGACATGTTATAGGATAGAAAGGACTCTTTCTTACCATACAGAGAGGGGCCCGCGTTCACCACAAAACCCGTCAGGGAAAAAGGGGGAACATACTACTCACCATACCGGAACCAGGCGGGCACCAACTCCTGACAGTACCCCTCTCCACCGGGGCGGGAGGGCTGTCGACCGATACGAACGCCGTGACTCATGGTCTTTGGCGTTTCAGCGAGACGTTTAACTCGCGGGTTTAGTCCTTTTAATGGGACTTTGTCGCGGCCGACCCAGCGCGGAGCTATGGCCTGCACGCGCTCGTAGGCTGAACTGGGGTGACCACCGGATCTCAACATCCAGCCCGTCGCCCAGTTCAGCTTTCTTGCTTGAAGATCTCACAGGAACACTGGAGAAAAAAAGCTGTCTAAAAAATCCTTTAAGAAAAAAATTCTTGCCAGGACCTAAGATCCCAGCAAGATATCTAGGTCCTTACTCCTAACTAGACAGAAAATAACTGATTTGCTGAGGCAGAGAGAGAGAGGATATACCCTCTGGGACTGCCCCTAGGGTGTGGCCAGAGCTTTTTAATTTCCTGTCTAGTCCTGCTCCTGTGGAGGCAACATAACCCGAAGGTGGTGTATCACCGAGGACTACGTCTGTCAATGAGCGCTAGAGAAAATTGGTTTTTACATCTTTTTTGGGGGGAATTTCATATAAAAAAATGTTAAAAATATTGTTATTTTTTCAAAATAAACGCTCTTTTTTTGTTTATAGCGCAAAAAGTAAAAATCGCACAGGTGATCAAATACCACCAAAAGAAAGCTCTGTTCGTGGGAAAAAAAGGACGTAAATTTCGTTTGGGTACGGCGTCGCACGACCGCGCAATTGTCAGTTAAATTCGCACAGCGCCGAATCGCAAAAAGTGGCCTGGACGGAAGACAGCAAAATCCTCCGGTGGTAAAGTGGTTAATGGAGAGTTGCTCTGTGTGACTTCTTATGACGTCAGAAAGGAAGTTCAAGACGATTGGAAGATCCCATTTAAGGAACCTTGGCTTCCTCTGTGGCCTGAGTCTGGAAGCTCCCCGAAAGAATTGACGAACAAGGGGATGAGACGCCCAAGAAGTTCCTGTGAAGGCCGAAATAGCAGAAACTTGCACACGTAGTGAGCTAACGGATAATGGTAGGTCCAGTCCCGACTGCAGGAAACCAAGAATATGCTGGATATTCAGGTCATTGCATGACCCCCCTTTCTTGGTAACAAAATCCATGAACTTGGACCAGATCCTTCTGTAGACCTTGTTAGTGCCCGCTCTTCTGGCACTTAAGAGAGTAGAAATTGCCCCACTCGGGCAACCCAACGCCTCCAGCCTTTCCCTCTCAAAAACCATGCCTTCAGGTGCAGATGAGCCGCGCATGGGTGCAGAGTTGCTCCCTGGGACAGAAGGTCCGGCCTGATGGGTAGAGGAACTGGATCCCGAAAACTGAGGAGCATCAGCAGTGGAAACCATGGCCTGTTCGGCCAGTATGGGGCTATTGTTAGCACTTCCACATCTTCCATCCTGAGTCTCGCCAGGAACCGGAGAATGACAGGAACTGGGGGAAAGGCATATGCCCTGTGGAATCTCCAATGGTCTGTCAGAGCATCCGTCCCAAAGGCTTGGGGACAACGGAACCTCACATAATACTTCGGAAGCTTGTGATTGCATGGAGATGCAAATAGATCCACTTCTGGGTGAAATTCCAGCGAAGTGAGCCACTGGAAGACATCGTTGTGAAGGCTCCATTCGTTGTTGTCCAAGCGGACTCTTGAGAGGAAGTCCGCTTGAACATTCTGTACCCCTGGAAGAAACACTGCAGTGAGGTTGACCAGGTGTTTCTGGGCCCAATATAAAATTGGATCTACCTCCTTCAACAGGGAGTGCCACCTTGTCGCTTCACATAGGAGACCGCGGTCGTATTGTCCATCCTCAGGATCACAGAAGTCCCTTCTATTAGGTGACGGAATGCTTTCAGAGCGCAGAACGCGGCTCGCAATTCTAGAGTATTTGACACTACCCTGTGAGCTTGGAAATCCCAGCTGCCCTGGGCTATCTCTGTCTGACAGAGGGCACCCCATCCGGTGTTGCTGGCATCCGTGGTAACTGTGATCCAAGAGATGGTCATGATGGAATGGCAATTGAGGAGATTTTTTGCTCTGCAGCCACCATGGAAGGCTCTCCCGCATTGATGATGTTATGCGAATGAGGTGATTTTGATCTCCTGGACGCCACTGATGGAGAAACCCCACTTGGAAAGGCCGCATATTCCACTGTGCCCACTTCACCATTGGAGTCGTGGCTACCATGGTCCCAACCAATCTTAGACACTGAGATGCTCGAAGGTGAGTGGCCGTCATAGCTAGGCGTACCCTGTCCCTGACTACCGGGATCTTCTCGAGGGGCAAAGAAATTGTGCCTCGACTTGTGTCGAACTGAGCTCCCAGAAATATTAACGACTGGGTAGGCTCCAGATGGCTCTTCTCCATGTTCAGTAACCAGCCGAACTCACGAAGAGTGGCTATTACCTGAGACCTGTGTACCAGAAGTTGTTCTCGGTCTTGTGACAGCAGGAGCAGGTCGTCCAGATAATGGTGTAGACGGACGCCTTTGGTCCTGATCAAAGCCACCACTGCTAGTAAGACCTTTAAGAATACCCGCGGCGATGTAGTAAGCCCAAACGGGAGACAGACAAACTGTAGATGATTCTGATCTACTGCGAATCGTAGGAACTTCTGGTAATCTGCTGCCACTGGCACATGGAAATAGGCGTCCTTGAGGTCGATTGACACAAGCCAGTCTGCCGGTTGTATTGCTTGACGGATGGTGAATAGCGTCTCCATCTTGAATTTCTCCTTCTTGATAAAAGAGTTCAGGTGCGTGAGGTCTATGACCGGTCTCCAAGCACCGCTCTTTTTCTGAACCAAGAAGAGAGGGGAGTATAGACCCTGGAACTTCTCGTTGGTTGGAACTGGAACCACTGCGCCTTGAGCCACCAACAGATCTACGTAAGACAGAAGGCCTTGTCTTTTCTCTTCTGACTGTGGCAATGAGGTTGGAATGAACCTCAGTCTGGGTGGACTGCAGAATTTCCAGGAATGGCCTCTTGATACTGTCTTGACGACCCAGAAGTCGTTTATCGAGGTTGCCCAGACGTGTTGGAAGCATAGTAGCCGAGCCCCGACTTGCTCCGCCTGGGGAGGCACAACGTCAAAAAGACTTCGTGGCCTCCCGACCACCAGAAGACCCTCCTCTGGGTGCTTTCTGTCCTGAAGGCTGCGGTCTTCTCCAGTTCTTTCGGAATTGACGGCCAGGCTTATATAGGCGAGCATCCCTTGATCGATCAGCCCCTTGCCTGGGCTGAGACCTCTTCTGGTCCAGCAAGCGCCTATCCTGGGGAAGGAACCGCGACTTACCACCTGTGGCATGGGAAATGGCGCTTTCTAACTTTTTGCTGAATAGGAAGGACCCCTCAAATGGAATTCGGCACCAGGCCTGTTTTGAAGCAGGATCGGCCAACCAAGGACGTAACCAAAGAGCCCGTTTTGCAGTAACCGATGAAAGCATTACCCGTGCCGCAAGGCGGACCATGTCTAGGGAGGCCTCCCCCAAAAAAGCAGCCGCCAGCCTCAGCTCATGTATTGGCGAATTTCTTGCGACTTCTTCCGACACGCTTCTGAGTGTTGTGTCCACACTGTCTGTCCACACCTCCATTGCTTTAGACAGGGCTGCGAGAGCCAATGCTGGCTTGCATGCCATTCCTGCTGACACATAGATGCGCTTGAGGTCTGAATCAATGCGTCTCTCAAGGCCATCCTTAAAGGTCACTGTGTCTTCAAGCGGAAGGGTGACATGACGCACCAGACGCATCAGTGCTGCATCCACCAGAGGTGCAGATTCCAGGTGTTTAACCTCTTCCGTTTTAAACGGGTACATTTTGTTCACTTTGGAGAGTAGAGAGTTTTTTCTCTCTGTGCAGCCCCATTCGTCTGTAAGGATTTCGCCGACCTCCCCTAACAGGGGAAAGAAAGGGCGTTCCTTCTAGAGGTGCTTAAAATACCTCTTCTGTTTAGAGGGTGACTCTACCGGCTCATCCCACTTCAGGGCTTCCTTCACAGCTTTGACCAAGGAGGGAACCATGGCAAAGTCAAAACCCGCACCAGGGTCGTCTGCTTCAAGCTCACCCTCAGAGTAGTCAGATGAGGAGTGGCTGTGCTGGGAAGGCCCAGGGATATCAATATTTTCACCAGCCGGAGTACTCGCCATCCTGGGGGAGGAAGTTCCAGCACGAGCAGGATCCGAGGTTTTTAAGGACTCCATAACTATTCGCCTGACCAGCGACTCCATCTGCTGGTTGCTGTCTTCCCTTTTGTTTGCAGCATGTGCAAAACAGGGCTCACAGAGCGACTTTCCATCAGGATCTTTTGTCAGAGTGGTGGTGTCCTGAAGTAGCTCCAGACTCTTCACCATGTCGCCTAGAGGACGACCGATGATGATTGATGATGAATGCCGCGTTTGCGACCTGGGAGGATCTTTATCTTCACGGGCTGAGTGACGTCTTTCAGACCTAGAAGGGCTTTAGGAAAGAAAATAAAGACTCAACAGAACAGCAGAAAAAAAAAAAACCCCAAACATTACAGGGAGAGGAATAAAACCAATCTTACCTGTAATGTAAGGGCTGTCCACCAGGGGGCGGTGAGACATCCATATCACTTTAGGAAACTGCAAGAGATTATGAATGAGTGACATGCAGAAAGCAGGCAGGAAGCCTATTCAGCATAATCACAGCCATCTCTCACCTTTAAAGATTCCTGCAGAGCACGGGGAAGCCGCTGGAAACATTGCTGAACAAACCCACAGATAGCTGAAACTAACAGCTATTTGAATTTTCTACTGGAATGATGTCACCGCCCCCATCCCCCCCACCTGTGCAAACCAAGCCTCGATTCAGATCGAGCCTGGAAGGCACCGCCCCCCCCACCTGTGTGAACCAAGCCTCGATTCAGATCGAGCCTGGAAGACACCAGGAAGCAGTGGAGTGGAGGGGAAGGACGTGGAATGGAACGCCATGCATCCCACAGCCAAACTAGAACCCAGGGAGAGATAAGTAACAAACAACAGGAGAATATACAAAAACAAACTGCTGCCATAGAATGTAAAGCAGGATACATCACCACTTTCACGACCAGGCCCTGGACCATACGGACACCACGGCTGCACACATGATGGGGCGTATTAATGGGCCTCCCGCTAATAGCTGGGACGATTGGCCAAATGTCGCTTTGCCTGCCATTGGCCAGGTTTGTAAGCTCTTCTGGCAACTGACTCCACGCCCGTGTCCTACCCCGCTAATAGCTAGGGCGTGCTGGACATGAAGGGGACACCACTCGATCCAACGTGCAGACCGCCAGGCCTGAATCGGGAATCTTCATGAGGTAAGATTTGACTATAATCCTTTCAGGAGGAGGACAAAAAAGGAACACGGCCTCTGGCACGGAGTAAAGATTTATGGGAGTAGGGTCCTATGAGGTAGGAGGAGGCGGGACTAACCCACACGTAAGCTGCCATGGAGTCTGTCAGGAAACAATGATTTCTTCAGAAGAACAAAAGGTAGGAATCCGCAACAAAGTTTGTTACAATCCGTGTAATGTACAGACATCACCCAGAGGGGAATATTTTTTTCTCAACAAAAGTGGAGTTACGCTTTAAGAAAAATGAGACACAGATAATTAAACTTTCTTGCAATTCAGTGACTAAAGCTCCATTCACACCTGAGCATATTGTTTTCAGGTGTTTTTTTGGGCTTTTTTTTTCAGGCGTTTTTTCAGGTGTTTTTTCAGGCTTTTTTTCAGGCGTTTCTTGCAGGTGTTTGGAGGCAGATATTGACTTAGAGATGAGCGTTTTAGGAGCTGATAAGCGCTCAGGTGTGAACAGGGCCTTAGGTTCCATTCATACCTGAGCGTATCATTTTCAGGCATTTTTCGGGTGTTTTTTAGGTGGTTTTTTAGGCGCTTTTCAGGCTTTTTTCAGGCATTTTCTGCAGGTTTTTGGAGGCAGGCATTGACATCTAACAATAACGCTTGTAAACTGCCAAAAAAAGGGGCTCATATACTTTTTTGAGCTTCATGCATTTTGCTTCAGGCAACAAAATGCTCATATGTGAACAGGGGCCTTTAAAATTAATAGGATTTTGCTTGTTGGGTGTTTGAGACTTTAAAGATGAGTGTTTTACGAGCTGAAAAACGCAAACAGGGCTTTCAAATGGACCTTCACTTAGTTTTTCCTCTTTTAATAATATTTTTCCCTCCCAAACTCCTTTCACACAGTCACAGATGTAGTTCTTTTTTTTTTTTTTTAGGGGGGGCAGTAATTACCTTTTTTTGGGACAGTTAGCTGAGACTTCTGCCATTTTTGCCTTGTTGTCATTGCATATCCTAGGGGGCTTCAGGGCCATTTATTCCATTTACTACTGCAGTGGTCTTCATCAGGAGGCCAAATGCAAGAACAACCTCCTGATGATGGCAGGAAGGAAAGTGGGAGTGCAAGGTCCTGTGTGTGACAGGGCATCGATAAATAACAGCAGGACAAAGCTGGATTCGCTGAGGAGTTGAGTATGCTAATCTAGCTCAAGTAGCAGACAATGTAAGAGGGAGTTAATATCAAAATGAACCATGTTGACTAACATTCCTCTTAGGCCCCTTTCACACTTGCGGACCGTTCAGATCCGCCTGAAAAACATGCATTTCTATGGGGCATCGGATATCAGTGGAGACATGTCCGCTGACATCCGATCCGATCCTGTTCGTCAAATCGGGGCGGATGGAAACCCTATTTTTTATCCATCTGGCGGATCGGATCAAATGGGATTGGATGAGAATAGACAGGCGGTCCGTTTTTATCCGATTCCCCCATAGAGAAGAGCAGGGACCTGACAGCTCTGTCTCCACACACAGCGTAGAGACAGAGCTGCCATCCGCCTGCTCAGCGGGGGATCGGCGGATCAATCCCCCGCTGAGAAAAACAGAGTCCGCCGATGGAGCGGCAAGTGTGAAAGGGGCCTTAAACTGCATGCTGGCAATCTATTCACTTTTCAGCTTTCTGCAGACTAAGTAATTGCTAGTAAGAGGGTAAATTGCTCAGTAGCATGAGATTTAAGTTGGCTGCTTAGTGCATTCCAGAGCAGAACAGCATGTTTATAATAAGGCCTCATGCACACTGGACATTTTTACAGCTGCTGTTTTTGGCGACAGACGTTTTTTTTTTTTTTCTACAGCCAGTAAACTCCCCAGCATGTTATCCTATGTGTCCATACACACATAGGCTGTTATCAGCAGTTTTTGGCAGGGGTGTTTTCAGGCTGGAAAAAAAAAAAACCCCAGAACTAGTGGGTTTTAAGAGGCATTTTTCACCTGTAAAAATGCTCTAACTCTGACAAAAGCTGAAAAATGCCAAAACATGCTGAAAAACACAGCTTTTAACAACATTTTTGAGCCATAAGCTTTTGTGGGAGTATAATTTTGATAACAAAAATCTAAAAAACGCTACAGCTGAAAAAAGCTAAAAAACTCTGAAAAACACTACTGCAAAAAAGCTGAAAACTCCTTCTACAGCTAGAGCTTTCTACTGGCGTTTTGATAATGTCCAATGTGCATGAGGCCTTAAGGCCCGTACACATGATACGAAAATCGGAAGTAAAATTTCGTCCAATGAATGATCTGCCGATTTTCTGATTGTTAGTGTAGCACCCTACAGGTAGGTGCTAGGTAAACCTATAGTGGGCCTTGTCTGCCTAACAGCAGGGCTGTGATTTATTTAGCTAGGGTTTCAGGGCTTACAGATGTGCCTGCTGAGGGGAGAAGTATCTCTACTGGCTCCTGTGAGAGGATTCTCATAGGGCAGTGTGGGAAGCCCAATTTAGGGGACACATCCCAGCTTGTAACTACCCCAGAAGGCAGAATATGCTGCAAAGGATTCTGGGAGTGGGTATAAGTTTGGGGGGAAGTGCATGGCACAGTGTCTTTGGCGGGAGCAGAGTCCCAGGAAGGAGAGTGCGGCTGTCTTTCCTCCTGTCTGAGGAAGGTGGATGTCTCAGGGTGTCGCCTGAGTATCCAGAGAGTGCTGAGTTGAGCTGAGGGGATCCAGTGTGCCGAGAGCCTGCGGAGAGAGAGAGGGGTCCAGTCCCAGGAAAGCCTACACAGGTCGTGAGTGTTGAGGATTGCCCCTGGGGGTCTGCCTGAAGTTAGAGGGGACCACTCCGGAAGAGGTTCTGGGATCCAGTGTCAGCTAGCTGTAAAGGGGGTACCTAGGTTGAGAACCCTGAAGCTATAGAGGGGGTACATAGTCAGTGGACCCTGAAAAGTTCAAGGCCAAAGGGGGCACCTGCAGTTTGGGCCCTGAATTGCACAGAGCGTGCCAGTTAACCACTTTACCACCGGATGATTTTGCTGTCTTACGTCCAGGCCACTTTTTGCGATTCGGCGCTGTGCGACTTTAACTGACAATTGCACGGTCATGCGACGATGTACCCAAACGAAATCGACGTCCTTTTTTTCCCACAAACAGAGCTTTCTTTTGGTTTGGTGGTATTTTATCACCTATGCGATTTTTACTTTTTGCACTATAAACAAAAAAAGAGCGTTTATTTTGAAAAAATAACAATATTTTTAACATTTTTTTATATGAAATTCCCCCCCCCCCCCAAAAAAAAATTTAAAAATCAAAATTTTTTACAATTTTTGGTCAATTTGTTTTCTGCTACCTATGTTAGCTTATTTTGATTGGTTTGCGCAAAAGTTATTGCGTTTACTAACTAAGGGAAAGATTTTTGTCATTTTTGGTGGGTTTTTTTAACGCGTAATGGCGGCGATCTGCGATTTTTTTGAGGGACTGCGACATTGCGGCAGACAGATCGGACCCCTGACTGACATTTTTGACACTTTTGGGGGTACCAGTGACATTACTACAGTAATCAGTGCTATAAATATGCACTGTTACTGTAAAAATGACACTGGCAGGGAAGGGGTTAATTTTATTGGAGAGGGAGGGGTTAATGTATGCCTGGTGCTTACTAACGTGTGGGGGGGGAGGTGACTGAGTGACTCAAGGACAGATCACATGTTCAGCTATGCTGAACACTGCAATCTGTCACTCCTTGTCACTTAGGAGATCCGCCCGCTCTGTTTACACAAGCGGGCGGATCTCCAAACTAGATTCCCCGACGATCGGGGAAGAGCAGCGGCGATCGCCACCGCTCCTCCCCTGGCCCGACTCCCGCTGTGACTGAAAACAGCGGGAGCACGCCTCCGACGCCGCACGAGCGCCGCCTACAGGGGGAGGAATCGTGCCACTTTGCCGCAGTACAGTCCCAGTGACTGGTCGGCAAGTAGTTAAAGTGACAGCTATACAGAGTTCTACTGTACACTACCTCAAGCTGTGCCAGGCAGGGGAAAGTATTCAGTGACTTTCACAGTACAACAGTGTCAGGAGTTCTACATTTCTTAGTCTTGGATCTTCTGGACTAAAAGTCAAGGATTCAGCACTTCTTCTGTTCTACAGATTGTTATCAGTGTCGGTGAGCGTTGGCTGGCGTCAAGGAAGCGCCAACAGGCATTTCAGAAGTAAAGTCTCAATTGTAATTAGTTAAGCCTCAAAGAGTATCCCACTCATTCCCTTCTCCCATCCCCTTTATTCCAATAAAAACCACAAACAAAGATGCCGGAGTTGTCGCTGCTTCAGTTTTTCACACCCAGGGTCACAGCCAGCTCACATGGGCTGGAGAGATTACCGGTACTAATGGCAGACCCACATCAGGCCATAGGCCTGGAAACCTTGCTACATTAGTGTAGTGCTTTCGACAGCCGATTACGAGTTTTCGGATGACAAAAACTAAATGTGCAGTCTATGAAATTTTTATTGTACCTCAACACAACGTCCGATTTTCGTTTAATTAGTACAGTTTTCTTCTGAAAAAAATCGTAAGAGCAAGACTACACATGCTCAGAGAGGAAAGAACACACACAAAACAATCCAACACATGACATCACTTCTGAAGTTGAATTCTCTCATATGGGAATTTTCGTATGAAAGTAACCTCTTCTTCACTTTCGATATGAGACTAGCATGCAACAAAAAATGGACGAAAGATCGTTCGATAATCTGATCGTGTACAAGAGGCTTAAATGTAAGGGTATCCAGGGCCGGCCTTTGGGGTGTGCGAGCTGTGCGGCCGCACAGGGCGCCATGGGCAACAGGGGCGCCGTGCGACCATAACAGCTCGCAGAGGATCAGGCCGCACAGCGGGAGGTAAGTGGCGACCGCGACCTGGAGGTTCAGTGTTGGGGTCTCTGATGTAAGGGGGGCTCTGTTTTTGGGTCTCTGATGTAAGGGGGGCTCTGTGGGGGAGTCTCTGATGTAAGGGGGGGCTCTGTGGGGGGAGTCTCTGATGTAAGGGGGGGCTCTGTGGGAGTCTCTAATGTAAGGGGGTCTTTGATGTAAGGGGGGGCTCTGCGAGGGGTCTCTAATTTAAGGGGGGCTAAGTTATTAGTGATCATAAAAAAGAAAAGTCAAATAAAGTGCAAAAAAGTGCAAGAAAATGTGCGGGGGGGTCACGCGCGCGGTGGGGGGGGGGAGCGCCACAGGATTAGCTCGCATAGGGTGCCTGAACACCTGAGGCCGGCCCTGAGGGTATCATCACTTTTGTTTGTGCTGTCCAGAAGTGCCTAGCATGTTCTACTTATAAAGGTACTGGAAATTTGCAAAAACAAGTCTTCAAATCCTAGAGTTGTCTTAGCAAACAAGGAACAGATGGCAACTATAGGACATAAATTTCTAAGCATATGATTCCTGATTAGTGTCAAACTATGAAATCTTTGGCAGGATGAGCAGTATCATTCTTTGGAAACCTTGTGGATAATTCTAGATGAAAAGCTGTTTGCTTTGAGTCATTAAAAATGAAGGAGTAGCAGGCTCTGTTCCCTACTCAGTCTGAAAGTGGAGTAATGTTTCCATTTAATTTATTAATTACCTGTTGTGCTAGCCTTCCCAGCACAGGAGCTAACTTAACTGGTCTGTACTGGAAATGGCGAAGCACTAAGCTGTTTATTTCCTTATCGTCTAACCTATTGTGAATCTTACACTTATAACAGCCTGACAGGTCTTTCTAAAACATGTTAACTTGTCATAATAAAAAAAATCCATTGAGAGGAGTCCACTCAAAATTGGGTTTTTGTTTTTAAATCCATGTCTTCCTGACTTCTGGACTCTGATAAGCCCACCTGCAGACCCCCACAACCACTGGGTCAGGGTTAGGGTTAACATGGGGACCCCCCAGAAAGGTACCCCTATTGTGTTTAGGGCATGTGGCCTAGTACGGTTTGGGATGGGAGAGCACCCCCCCCCCCCCCACTATCCCTTATGGCCAGCCAGGCTGCATGCTTGGATAAGAATCTGGTACAGATTTTTTGGGGGGAACGCAATACTTTTTATCTATCCACCTGAAGGGCGTAGAACCCATATTCGGCCAGTGAGTAGAGAGTACCTAGAGCAGAGCTTCAGCCTGGAATGGGGGTCAGGAAGAGGCCAGGAAGAGGCAGAGTGGGAGGAGGGCCAATTTGCTGCACCATGGGCCTCTGGTTTGTATTTGCCCCCCGGGCCGGAAGTTGCCAGTCAGCCCCTGGTACTGTCATCATCCACTAGGGGGCGTGTTGCATATGTACTCTCTTTCTCCCACTGTTCATCCTGGAACAGCACCATGTGACTGGGTTTTTCAGTATGCGAGGCCTTGCATCACTTTAGGCCTAGTTGTTTCCCACTATGTGGTTCAACATGTCCTTTCAAAGACACACAAAAAGACCATCCTGCTACAATGGGTGGCCTCACACTATACTGGGCTACTGCTTCTAGGCGCCATTTCTCTATTTCCCTAGAATGGACTGACACCCATAACCTAGATCCTGAGGCCCCTAACATTATAAGGTCATCCTTTGCTGAGTGTTCTATAGCTCCACTGCGTGAGACTGAGAACTCCTAATGCACACAAAACCCATTAAATTCACTTCAGATTGTTTGTGAACGGTTAATAAAACAGTCTGTTTGCAGTGGCTTTAAGCACACTTGGACACCATCCACACCAGAATTCTGACTTCACTGCACCTCCATCTACAAAAGTGCTTGTGGCCTTCAGATTCCTCACAGTCTACTCCTAAAGAGACTGTAATTGAGTACACTCTATGGGACTCAGATTCACAAGAAATTATTTCCAACCTGGTTCCTGGTGATCTTCCAAATACCCTGCAGTTGGAAGATCACCCTGCTGGTCTATACCTTGGGTCTTTTAGAGTTCCTATGGCTGCAAAGACATTCCCAATACACTCAGTATGTAAAACAACCTTGTACAACAACTGGATACAAGCTATGGAATTAGGGGTCTCTCAAAACAATGTAAAAGAGCTTTATCCCTTTAGAAAATAATCTATTGCTAAATTCAAAGTTTACTCTGCCCAATGTAGACACTCTAGTCATCCACCTAAACAAGCATACCACCAAAAACGTTGATGGTGTTCCTACCTTAATGTATTTCCCTGACAAACAGTTTAACTCCTTATTTGGGTCTAAGTTTGAATTAACTGGTGTAACTCTTTATTCTCTGTTGGTGGTGACTTTGATTTGTAAAAACAGTGTCACAATGGATCTGTGTGAAGAATAGCTGGTTGTTAAGGAGCAGGCCAGGAACTTTTAACAACCGATGACTCATAAGCTGTCAGCTTCCCCACTGACAGCTGAATGTAAACGAAAAAAAGGCAGGAATAAAAAATTCTGGAAAAAATGCTAAAATTTAAAAAAATAAACTAGGTGGCCCACCAAGAAAAAAAAACATACCAGACCCTTATCTGAGCATTCAGCCAGGCAGGACAGGAAATGGAGGGGACAAGCGAGCACTCCCTCAGCATGGGGGGGGGGGGGTTTGGGGCAGGGTAGCTTGTTAAAGGGGGCTTCCTAATTCCGATAAGCCCCCTACCCGCAGACCCCAACAAACCACCAGCCAGGATTGTGGGGAAGAGACCCTTGTCCCATCAACATGGTGGCAGTACCCCCCCCCCCACCCCAAAGCACCTCCTATGTTGAAAGCATGGGGCCTGGTATGGTTCAGAAGGGGTCACTTGCTTGTCCCCACCCTTTCCTGGACTGCTCGGCTGCATACTTGGATAAGGGTCTGGTATAGATTGCTGGGGACCCCAGGTTGTTTTATTTTCTTTATTTTTGATTGCCAGATTTCAGGGGACAGCTGATGAGTCACCGGTTTTTAAGGACGTGGTGGTAGGCTTCTGGCATCAACAAAATTTGTTACTTTCTCATTCTGAGATTTGGATATTAGTATACAGATGTGAGTCATGGTTGTTAAGGATGCCAACGACCACCCACTTCTTAACAACCAGATATTCTGATTTCTGAATATACAAAAGCAATGCCAAAGATGCGAAAAATTTAATATGAATTGGTCCAAAACTGCATCAATGGACCAAATCATTTTTGGAATTTCGGAATTTGTTTTGTATTTTTAGAATTGTTTAACTGAGCATGCAGCCTGGCAAGCCAGGAAAGGAGGGCAAATGAACAACTCCCCTCCTAAACCATACCAGGCCACATGTCCTTAACATGGGGGGTGCTTTAGGATGAAGGGCTCAGCCCCCCCACCTCAAAGCCCATTGTCCCCATGTTGATGGGGAAAGGGCCCCTTCTCCACAACCCTGGCCAATGGTTGTGGGGGTCTGCAGGTGGAGGTGTTATCGGAATCTGGAAGCCCCCTTTAACAAGGGGGCCCTAGAGCCTGCCCCCTATGTGAATGAGTATGGGGTACAGAGTACCCCATACCCATTCACAAAAAAAGTGTAACAAGTGAGTAAAGACACAACACAAGTTTGTGAAAAGTCCTTTATTAAAAAAATAAGAAAATGCCCCCCAGTGTAGATTCATCGGCAATCACGATGCCCACCACACCACCCAACCTGACAAAAAAATAACCTCTGGTCTTGTCGAAGGCTCCCACCGTCTGACATTTCTTAAATAACCCCAGGGTTGGGGGGAAGAGGCCCTTGACCAAATCAACATGGCATGGGGTTCCCCTTAAAACCTATACCAGACCCGATGGTCCTGGTATGGTTTGGGGGGACCCCACGCAGTTTTTTTATTTTTCATTGCTGCCATTTTTTGTTTACAATTCAGCTGGCAGTAGGGAAGTCTGCTGACAGCCACTGAGTGATCAGTTGTTAAGGCCAACGCGGCCAGCCCCGCTCCTTAACAATCAGCTATTCTTCACACAGGGTTCGATTTGGTAAGCTATTTTTTGACCAATCTGAATTAAAATCATTCTGAAAATTTGGAATTAGTTAGAAAACGAATATACAAAGTGAAATTAAATAAATTTAAATGAAATTCATTACTTTTTCATTCGGAGATTCGGATACACCTGAATCTCCAAATAACCACAAATTTGCCAGAATTTATATCCGAACCGAAATGAATTGCACGTGTTCAATTTCAAATGCATCCAAGCTTGTGCCTCACATCATGTCTGTTCATATGTGTAGGGCTCTACCTAGGATGTAGAGAATACTCTGTGACATCAGCTATCTGTGGGTTCTAGTCCACTGTCGGCTGAATCTGGGTCCCAGGAATATGCAGAAATAATGCAGAAATTAGTGCACACGAAAAAACTTTGGCCATACTTCTCTTAAGCATCTGACTGTTGACTAGTTGTTTTTGACTTGGGCATGTTCTGGACATGTTCATTCTGTCTGTCCAAGCTTCCTTTCCCAATAGTAAAGGGTTAGGTATGTTAGGCATGCAGCTCTCAGCAGGGTTTTCATTGTGGACATAGTATGTCTGTTTTTTCTCAACAACTTGGCCCAGTAAATTATTTTATGTTGATCTAATTTTCCCAGTTTAGGTGGTGTGTTGTTCCACCTGGTTTTTTTTGTGGATGGTTGGTTGGGCCTCAGTTCGGTGATTGAGACTCTTAACCTTTTCAAGTATTGCTTTTTTTCCTTAGTGGTGACTTGTTCTGGACCACGGGGTTAATACTTGCATGGAATGTCATCATGACCTTTTTTTTTTTATGCTGGCATTCTGGAGACCTATGCAATTACAATCGCTGATGATTACAAGCGCACAGGCATTTCATCATATTTGACATCATCAGGGCCACTGGCGCCATCATGACATGTGCCCTGAGAACATCACATATGACAAAACACCTAGGGTGGAGCGGGGACACACGCCACCACTCATGCACTGAGCTATGGCCATTTTGGATCCTGGCATTATGGAGACCTGTGCAAATTAAAGTGCTGTATGCTCTGCAGACTACGGCAAGTTCATTTACACAATAAAGTGATGTGTTCAGCTTTCTAGCTTTCTCCTAACCAGGGAAGGAGCACAATACCCTGCTATGAAGACAAGGGGACTCAAAAATCATGCATTAAAAGTGAAAAAAAAAATCCCCAGATATCAAAAATGATTTGTAAAAAACAATCTTTACACTTTCGGATGTTATGCTTATCTATAAAAATATTTATAAAGTACAGTATATAAAAAAATATATAAAACATATAAAAAATGCATATATAGAAAATGCATGCAAAATTCATGAATATAATAAATAATATCTCTAAAAACGTTGTGACTCAATAATGATCTCTCCCAAGCGCTCCTGGGCAGGAAATTGATCAATATTTTATTGATCTGTTCAAAACTCACATTAATTAATGACAATTATTGTGCAAATACTTGTTTTAAACATTAAAACTAGTGATGGGCCAAACACCCCGGTTCAGTTCGCACCAGACCATCTCGAACAGGGGAAAAGTTATAGGGAACATTCTAAACCTATTAAAGTCTATGGGACACGAACATGAAAAATCTAAAGTCCTCATTTTAAAAGGTTTATAAGCAAGTTATTGCCATAAAAGTTTATAGGGGACCTGGGTTTTCCCCGGGGGACATGCATCGATGCAAAAAAATGTTTTTAAAAAGATTGTTTTTAAAGGAGCAGTAATTTTAATGATGCTTAAAATGAAACAATAAAAATGAAAAATGCCTTTAAATATTGTGACTGGGGTGTTCCTAATGTGCTTGTAAAGTGGCGCATCTGTACAATGTACTGTATGTAGCCTGTTGCAGCAATACTGATATTTCTAAAGGAAAAAATGTAATTTAAACTTGCTCGCGGCTGTAATGTATTGTTGGCTCCCAGCAATACAGATAAGAAAAATGAAAAAAAATGGCGTAGGTTTAGGGGAACCCCACGCTAAAATTAAAAAAAAAAAAACGGCGTAGTGTCCCCTCCAAAATCCATACCATATAAACTTATGATTTAAGCCATGTCTCTGTACTTCCAGGTTGGCAGAATATTATGCCTTCACCAGCCAATATCTCGCTTGTTTCTCCTGCTGCTGTCCGTATCTTTGCTACCATTCGTTATTGACATTTGGCTTGCTCCTCAACTTCTCTTCTGCTTGACCCTACCTGCAACTATTCGTTACTGACCCTTGGCTTGTTGCTCAACTATGCTTCTGCTTGATCCCTACTTGCTATATCTGCTATATCTGGCTTTCTCCCTTCCTAGTGGGGTGATCCTGAGGACCGTGACCTGGTGCTAAAACGCAGCAAAGTCCATCTCCACCATTAGGAGCTCTAGTGAACACCAATTAGTGCTTAGATTCCGCACCTCAGGTGAGCCTGCATCATCTACTAGGATGACCTGTCTGTGTGCCTATCCTGCTGGTTCCTGTGTGAGCTTTCACTGCTATAGCAACTGGTCTTTGAGCCTGACCCCTGTTCGTGGCATATTGACTGTGTGCTCGGTGGGCGAACATCCTGCTAAGTGCCGAAAGAGTTCAGTTGTTAGGCAAGTACCTGAATGGGCGATGTTTAGGTCAAACTTATGCTCGGCCCAAACCGTTCACCCATGCCTAGTGGTGCCTGAACACTGTAAATCCTCACAGTTACTCTTGCTGGGCGCAAGAACAGGCCCTGCTGTTAAAAATTAGAAACAAAAATTGGAATTACATGCACCTGTCATACAGGTGAAGACAAATTAGGCCTTGGGTGTTGGTGGTGCCTGAACACTGTAACCCCTCACAGTTACTCTTGCTGGGTGCAGGAACAGGCCCTGCTGTTAAAAAACAGGAACAAAATTTGAAATTACATTCACCTGTGTGACAGGTGCAGAAAAATTGGGCCTTGGGAGTTGGTGGTGTGGTAAACCAAAAACATTGTTGGAAGCTATCATAATCAAGAATCACAAATAGGATACACAGCATAGGCAATCTTAAAAGAATTCCAGATCCCTAGCAAATTCAATCAGTTACATCAGCATCAGGGGCTTCATAGCTTCTGTTGATCCAGGACTGATTCATTTTGATAAATGTCAGTCAGTCAACGGACAGATGCACTCTTTTATCCATCACAAAACATCCAGTAGCACTGAATGTCCATTCGGAAAGCACGATGGAAGCAGGACAGGCCAGTAGCTCAATTTTATATTGAGTAAGTTCTAGCCAGTTGTCCATCCTCAAGACCCAGTTACCCAGTGGATGCTCAGTTGGAAAGTCTCCTCTTGCCCCTAGATAATCCTGCACCATATGCTGCAGATGCTGCCCATGGTTGCTTAAACCTAAATTGTTTAAATGCATCGGTCAGCCGTCTGCCTTCTCCACCGCTCTTCCTTTGACCGAACAAAACCTCAGAAACATGTTGTTCAGGAAATGGTAACCTCTCAGTGTCTGGAAAGGTGATACACAAATTTTTCTTCAAGGCGTCCTCAAGATGTTTCATCCTCTGCTCCCTATGCAAAGGCAGGATAAGCTCTGCAACTTTACCCTTGTAACGTGGATCAAGAAGGGTTGCCAACCAGTAATGATTATTATGATCATGATACCATGAATCTTCTGGTCCTTTCGCAGGCTTTGCAGCATCAGGGAGCCCATGCAGCGTAAGTCTGTGGAGGCATGAGATTCTGAGTCCTCTGGGTCACCTAGGATGGCATTGTCAGGAGCGACCTCTCCCCAGCCACATACAACTCCTGAGGTTTCTTGGAAATGAAAATTATCCCTTGAAGAATGCTGTAATTTTTCCTAGGCCGACAAGGTCCAGGCCTAGGGTGGCACTTTGCAGGGGGCGGCAAAAATTCCGCCCGCCGCATGAAAAAAAAAACCCTGACCCATCCTCTAAATTCCGGCTCCCGTGTCTGCCTCCCACGTCCACCTCCTGCACACATACAGTCCCCGGCGGCTTGCAGTGGCACTTGGTATCGGCATATCGACAGTATTGCTAGGAGGGAGGGAGGGACTGGCGCCCCCATAGAGCGGCCGGTGACTGATCAGACTGGCTGCACTTAATTCAACGGGTGGGGCAGAGCCTAATGCTCCGCCTACTCTCCTCCATGCTGCATCCTTACACACTGTAACTTCTCCCCAGGGCGGGGTTTGTCTGTGTCGAGGAGGAGGAGAGTGAGGAGGACAAGGGAACCTCCAGGCCAGTTATTTGATCACCTCTGCTATTTTTATTTATTGCACTATAAACAAAAAAAAAGCGACAATATTGAAAAAAAAAACAAGTTTTTTCACATTCTGCTATAAACATTCCCCCCAAAAAATGTAAAAAAATCAAATTTTTTCATCCTATAAGGCCAATTTGTATTCTGCTACATATTTTTGGTAAACAAAAATCCCAATAAGCGATTTTTGATTGGTTTGTGCAAAAGTTGTCTTCAAACAAGGGGAAAGATTTGTCATTTTATTTATTTATTTATTTATTTTTATTATTAATGGCGGCGATCAATGATTTCTAGCAGGACTGTGACATTGTGGTGGAAAGATCGGACCCCTGACATTTTTTGCACTTTTGGGGGAACCAGTGGCATTACTACAGTAATCAGTGCTAAAAATATGCAATGTTAGTGTAATAATGACACTGGCAGGCAAGGGGTTAACCCAGGGGCAATCAAAGGGTTAAGAATGAGCCCAGGGGAGTGTTTTCTAACTGTATGGGAAATGGCCTTGTGAAATGAACACAGAGACCTGTGATCCTATATAGGAGGATAACAGGTGCTCTGTGATCATTTCAGAGAGAATAACGGTCTGCTGGATTTACAAGAGCAGACCGTTGTTCTCTCTCAGTGGGGAGCGATCACGGCCACCGGTCCGTGGATTGGCATCCCCACTGCCTAGTGGGCGGCGTGTGCTCACCCCCGGGAGCACTCCTGAGAACCCATGTACCCATACGTCAGGTTTGCGCAGCTGAGCCAGCCTGCAGTATATCTGCAGTAGGCGGTCAGCAAGTGGTTAATCAATACATAATAAACACTAATAAGCTGGGATATTTTGAAACTGGTGAGGCTGCATTGATTGCCACAAAATTTACAAGTAGGCACTTTGTGCCCACTTTTACTGTACAGAGAGGAAGAGGTGGAGCTCTAAGAGGAAAAGGTGGAGCCTAAAGAGGAAGGGGTGTGGTTTACAGATAACAGGGTGGGTCTGAAACAGGATGGGGTGTGGCCTTGACAGGAAGGGTTGGGTCGTAGTTAAATTAGGGGGTGCACGAGTTTAGTCAGGCCTAGGGCAGTACAAAACCTAAATACACCACTGAGGCTGAGTGGTGGGAGGTTAAACACCTTGTCAATCATGTGGTACCCAAATGGCTGGTGTTTTTGCCAGGCTTGATGTGCTTGAGACAAAGTTTGCAAATTGCAACAGTGCGATCAGCTGCCCATGTGCTAAAAAAGGCCCAGACAGCTGAGCTGTGGAAAGGGTGCCGGGAGATAATAGCTCCACAATGTGATGGAATAGGATGACTGCTATCTACTCTTCCATGATGGCTGCCTCGTTGGGGTTGTCCCACACCCTCACTTTCCTCCTCTGCTCTATCCGGAACCCAAGTCGTATCAGTGACCACATCATAATCATCTCCTCCATCCTCATTACCACTTGAGACAATTTTGCAATATGCTGCTGGGGGAACATGACTGCCAGTTTGTGTACCAGAGTTCTCCCCCTCTCTGTTTGCTCATGTTCCTACCGCAACCTCAGAACCCACATCTGAATCAAGTAATGGCTGTGCATCGTCAAGGAGCAAGTAGCTGATGCTGTGGCAGGAATAGCTTAGCTGTGGACAAGGAGGCAGATTTAGCCACTCTGGCAGCTGCAGTGAACTGCGTACTAGTCTCTGCTTGGGTGGCTTACGATGAGAAGGATGAGGAGGGTTTAGTAAGCCAGTCCACCATTCATGCTGTGGATGGATAGCACGGGCAACATCACTAAACAGAGAAAATGATGCCTTGCCTGAGGATTGACCATGTCCAGCTCCTGTGGACACATACGCTGCTTGCCCCTCACAGTGCCATGAGAACATCTGCCTGTCTATGTTGGCCTCCTAGACATGAAAGGGGTGTGCTTATTAACAAAATATATTAGAGATTTGAAAATGTGTACGTGGATGCACTTTTATCAATGGAAAGCGGTGTTTGGTTCACTTTAATTCACTCACTACACAGACACACTCCACCGACACACTATACTATATATACACAATATCATAGGCGTGCGCACAGGGTGTGCCGGGTGTGCCTGGGCACACCCTAATCACCTAGGGAACATTAGCATTATCGCTCTGTTTGCCAGTGAGGAGATGGGAAAGATCTCCCTTGGACCTGCTCTGCCATAAGAGAAGTGCCACACACTTCTATTTCACTTTGCCAGCAGGGAGAGTAATGTATCGGGGCCATGTACATGTAGGCAAACACATGCATGTGTATTTAAACTTTGGGGTGCACACCCTAATGCAATAGGCTGCGCACACCTATGTACAATATACTGTAGTGCAGTAAAATGGCACTAAGGCCCAGAAATATACTACATTAAATGTGCGCTAATGTACAGAAATATACTGCATTAAATGACACGTAACACACTGAGATATATTCTGCGTTAAACCTGCACTAATGCACAGAAATATACTGCATTAAACGTGCACCAACACACAGAGATTTAATGCGTTAAACGTGCAATAACATACTGAAATGTACTGCGTTAAATGTGTAGTAACCCACAGAAATATACTATGTTAAATGTGCACTAACGCACTGAAATATACTGCGTTAAATGTGCACTAACACACAGAAATGTACTGCGTTAAACGTGCACTAACGCTCTGAAATATACTGCAGTTAATGGCACATAATGTACTGAAATATGCTGCGTTAAATGTCACGTAACGTACAGAAATATACTGCGTTGAACGTGCACTAATGCACTGAACTATAATGCAGTAAGCCGGCCCTGACAAAATAAACTGACACTAAAGTAAAAATGAATGGTTACTACACTCACACTGACTAAACTATCAATAGATTCACACTTAAGTAAAAATGAATGGTCAGTACACTCACACTGACTGAACTATCACTAGATTCACACTAACTTGATATTCTACGCTGACAATAGAATCACAATAGCCCAATATAGCACACTAACTTTCTAGTAGTACTGAAAAGACCCTGTTCTATCTCTCTCCACACCGATATCACACTACAAATGGCCACTATTGAAAGAATACTTTTATAGTGTGGGGTGGGACTAAGAGCAATGAGCCATGATTGGATAGAGTCATCATCATTACTTTCTCCAATCGTGGCTCTGACAGTGCTCTGTGCCCTGATTGGGTAAAGCTTTCATTGCTTCAGACAATATGGGCTTCCAATGCACTGTGTGGTGGCGCAGTGCACTGTGGTCATTCACTTGGAGTTGGATATGGGACTATACACCTTATGTTTTTTTGGATGTTGCACATGTTTTAGATTTTTTTATTTCAGGAATGTGGACTTATTATTTCTTTAAAGGATTTGAATATTGGTTTTATTATGTTGGTGTATTTTTTATGAAATATGAATTTGTATTTATTTCACATTTTTGCACTTTCTGATTTGAGATTTTTATCATTAATTTATATTAGAATTTTATGCACATTAAGTACAATATATTTTCTATCATGTTGTATTGCATCATGCTGCTTGCTGTGGGGGCACTCGGCGGTAGTAGGGAGGGGCCGGAGCGCCAGCGGGGGAACTTAAGAAGAGGAAGATTGGGGCTGCTCTGTGCAAAACCACTGCACAGAGTAGGTAAGTATACTGTAACATATTTGTTAATTTAAAAAAAAGAAATAAGCCTCTAATATTACTTTAAGCTTTGAGAGATGGAGCGAAATGTGTAGGGGTAGTGGCCTGGTTGGAATCCTATGAGTTTGTCATGCATCACATCATAGCTGTTTCCATGTTAGTCTTATGGGACTTGCTTCTCATCTTACACTGCAGGGTAAAGCCACTGCCTACTAGTTATCCTGGCCAAAGGGAGAGAGAAACCCCACATTTCTTTCAATGGCATTGTTGACATGCTAGCCTAATGAGCAAAGTTTTGCTCCTGTGCCGGCTATAAAGCTGCATGATCTCCCTTGCTATGAGGAAGCGACAACTTGCTGGTCTGAGCAGTGAGATTTCATTATCGTAGAAATAAGTGAACGGTTTGCCCTTTGTTGCTACCAGTGAACGGATTGCTAATGTTACATGGGCCTAATTAGCAAAATAGATCTAAGGACTGGCTACACAGTAAACAAGAAAAAAAAGCAGACATTGTTCAACTCTTGCTTTTTTGACCAGTTTTCCTTCCTATACTGTACAAATTAGAATTATTTTGGATAACTTACATGTCACTACATGCCTCATAGCTGATGTGAGCATTTAATTAGTCATCCTACCAGCTGCCTCAGTATTCTATGATTTAACTATTCAGATTACATTTCTGTATAAGCCATAGACGGTAACTTATGCTCAAAGGCACATGCACATTTAGACACATATATTCTGTGATTGCATGGAATGCTGTCATATACTATATATAAACCGATTGCTGCACTTCTGTCAGAAACTCCTACAGTCCTCCCACCACCAGCTGTTATTTCTCCCTAATTTCTCTATCCTATTTATTAAAGTAGAACTCTGGTCTCTTTTTATACCTATCACTGTTAAAGCTGCCAAACACCATATAATATCGCTCAACATACTACCCTGGTGTTCATGTATAGTAAAACCTTGGCTTGTGAGCATAATTCGTTCCAGAAATGTGCTTGTAATCCAGGAGTCTGGTGGTAATCCATGTAAAGCCACTGTTGTATACATTACAGTAAAGCCGCTGGTGTATATGTACAGTAAAGCCGCTGGTGTACAGTATACAGTACTGTATGTGGCCAGAGGCCTGGGGGTGCTGGTGGCTCCTAGCACTTCCTGGAGAACTCAGACACACTTGGAGACATTCAGGAACTGTTGACACTTCCGGGTGCTTCAAACACGCTTCACGCCTGGCCCACCCAGCTGGGAGTGTCTCAGAGTGTTTCTGAGCGTCTCCAAGTTCTCCAGGAAGCCACCAGCGCTCTTGGACCTCTGGCCACATACAGTACTGTATACTGTACACCAGCGGCTTTACTGTATATATAGAAAGGGGTGAGGGAATGGCGCTGCCTAGTGGTAAGAATCATCGCAGCGCAGGAAGTGACGGGGTGAGCCGCGGCTCCGAGGGAGGAAGTACCCTGAGGTGAGTATTTACGATCGTCAATTACAAGGTGAGTTTTGAAAAAAAAAAAATCTAACTATCCAATTCCTTTTCAGGTTAGGCTTAGTCACGTTAAAACATACATTGACCTACAAAAGTTTGCGAGAAAATTAAATATACAATTTTTTTTTAAACCACTTAAGCCCCGGAAGATTTTACTCCCTTCCTGACCAGGGCCTATGTTTTGATACGGCACTACGTGACTTTAACGGACAATTGCGCGGTCGTGCGACCCTGTACCCAAATGAAATTGATGTCCTTTTTTTCCCACAAACACAGCTTTCTTTTGGTGGTATTTGATCACCTGTGCGATTTTTTTGATCATGCGCTATAAACAAAAAAAAAGCGTCAATTTTGCAAAAATAACAATATTTTTCACATTTTTTTATATGAAATTCCCCAAAAAAAATGTAAAAATCAAAATTTTTTAACATTTTCGGCTAATTTGTTTTATGCTACATATGTTTGGTAAAAAAAATCGCAAAAAGCTTATTTTGATTGGTTTGCGCAAAAGTTATCGCGTTTACTAACAAAGGGAAAGATTTTTGTCATTTTTGTTGTTTTTTTTTTAATGCATAATGGCGGCGATCTGCGATTTGTTTTGCGGTACTGCGACATTGCGGTGGACAGATCGGACCCTTGACTGACATTTTTGACACTTTTGGGGTTACCAATGACATTTCTACAGTAATCAGTGCTATACATATGCACTGTTACTGTAAAATTACACTGGCAGTGAAGGGGTTAACTTTTGTTAGAGGGAGGGGTTGTGTGTGTCCCTAGGGGCGTGATTCTAACTGTGAATGACTGTGGCTTGAGGTGTAGGAACAGTGATCAACGGTCCTACATAGTAGAACCGTATGATCACTGTTTCTACACAGGGGAGAATGACAGGCGGCTTGTTTACATCAGCCGCCTGCCTTTCTCCCTCTGCACCGACGATCGCCGAGTGACACAGTCACACGCGCGGGGGGGTCCGTGACCGTGCGGGAGTGGGAGCGCGCCTCCGGGGGCGTGCGCTCGCTCCCTAGACCCTCACAGGCTAGCGACGTAGTACTATGTCGCTCTGCCTGTGAGGGGCTGACTGCCGACGTAAATAGTCGTGCGGCAGTCGGCAAGTGGTTAAACAAATAAAGATAATTTTAATGGACAAAAATGTGGTAATGATAATTATCAACATAGTGGTTTGAAAAATGCCTCTGTTTTCAATCCAAAGAACAGAAGGAATACATTTTTGGAGGTATTCAGACCTATGGTTGAGAAGGATATAAAAAAATGAAGACAATGTCCTCACTTTCTATGTGTAATAAAATGTACAGTTTTTGAGAATTCAGATTTTTCTCCATCATTTAAGCACCGTTAAAGTCCCACTTGCCCCCCCCCCCCCCCCCCCTATTGTAGTTACTCAATGTTAGGCCAAACATGGTTTCTCCACTACATTATTTGATGGCTCCAATAATTGGTCCAAAGCTGGTGTTGACTACCTGTAGTGGGGGTCATTCAAATCTGGTGAGTGGATTGTGCATGCGGATGCCGGTGATGGAGTGGACATTTTCACAAGTTACGGGTGTTTCTTTGAGTGATTTATTTTAAAGGAAGACCGCACAACATATGGGAATTTATGAGCACTTCTTTCACATTGTATTAATTTTTATTGTCACTGGTTGTTTATGAGCTACATGTTTCTTAGTCGACTTCCTACAAGGAATAGTGATCAAAAATGATTCTTATCTAAAAAATAGTAGTGAACTAATAAAATTGATAGACTCAAGAAATTTCAATGAGGAATTACTATTGGTAACGGTTGATGTGAATGCTCTATATACGAGCATTAATCAGACAGATGCTAAACAGGCAGTTAAATGGGCCCTACATTGAAAAACTAAACTTAGGAAAAAACAAATAGACTTTATTTTGGAACTTCTTGACTTTCCCATGACCAACAATTATTTTTGGTATGGCAAGCAGTATTATCAACAATGTAAAGGCTTTGCCGTGGGAGCGAAGTACACTCCCAGTGTTGCTAATATAGTCATGGCTAAATGGGAGAAGGAAGAGATTTATGGTAAGTGGCCAGAGATGGCGCTATACAAATGTTACGTAGATGATATTAGGATAGTATTCAAAGGCACAAGAGAGAACCTGGAGAGTTTCTTACAAGAACCTAATTACAACAGATATGGTCTGAGCTTCACTGGAGAATATGATAGAGAACAAATACACTTTTAAGATCTCACCCTTTTTAAGATGAATGGTAAGATAGTTAACAAAACATTATTCAAGGCAATGTATCGGAATAGTTTTATTTTGACTAATAGTTGTCATCATAGAAGATGGATATACAACACACCTAGTAGTCAATTTACCAGAATTAGGTGGAATTGCCGATTAAACTCCAATTATCTCAATCAATCTGACCTAATGATAGAAAGATTTTTAGAGAAAGGGTTACACACAGGCATTTCTCAAGGGGAAAGAGATTTCATTTTTTTTAAAAGAGACAACAGCTATTGACCAAGAACCACAATTAGAAGAAAAGAGGACATGGGATGTAGTTTTATTACTGATTTTAATTTACAATCTAGAAGATTGAAGATGCGATTAGGAAACATTGGCCGATCTTACTACAAGATGACACCCTAAATGAACTGCTCCTGACACATTCAAAATTAATTTATAGAAATAATAAGTCTATATGTAATAGAAATGCTAATAATATCTTAGATCCCCCCACCAAGGCAAAATGTTTCCCGAGAGTTTGAGGATATTAGTACAAAGAAAAAATATGATGTAATATCGTTGATTACTTGTGATTCTACTCACATGCTATATGTCCTGGAATCTCCATGCCAGCAACAATATATGGGGAGGACCACAAGGAAATGAAGAGTCCATATAGGCGAATATATTCGGAAAATATAAAAAAAGGGTTTGACGAACATGGGTATTTTAAAACCCAATGGGTATTTTAAATGGGTACGCTACATCCACATGGGTTGAACATAGACATTTATTTGAATTGTTTTTTAAATAATTTCTAACTGTTTCTTTGGGTGAAGAGATGTTGAATGAACAGTCCGAGGTTAGCTATATATGTCTGATAAATATAAGTATATAATTAGGTACATTTTCCCCTTTATGAGAAGTGGCAACGATATTGGTAAGATCGACACTATTTTTTTTTTTATGTTATAAATTTCAGGATTCCATTTATTTGGTTTATAATAGGCAGGAGATGTAAGTAGTAAATGTTACGATTATTCTTGATGGAATGACAAATACTTATGCATTGCAAATAATGATTTGAGTAAGTGCATGTGAGTGGGTGGATTTCCCACTATAAAGATGGCGTGGCGGTGTTCAGCATCCCTCCACTCCGTGAGGACATCAAATGCTGAAACTAGTGGGGTGGGGCTAGGATGCTAGACACCATTGTGCATGACTGAATTGTACTGGCGGCTTTACAGCTACAGCTGGAAATGAGACAGACACAATAGTTACGAGGCGTTTGTTCCCTAGTGTCGGGCTGACACTTAAAGCGGAGTTCCGGCATCGGAAACTTTTTTTTTATAAAAATACCCCCGGGACAGTCAGGGCTAGTACATTTCATAATGGATAGCCTCTGAACTGTCCCAGGTCGCACTTACCTTTTAGAAGAAATACATACCTTGAATATTTCTTGTCCAGCGCTGCCATCTCAGGTGTGGGCAGCTGAAGCCAGGGCGTCCTCTTCGGCGTCCTCTTCCGTGTCCTCTTCATCCCAGAATGCCCTGCACCGGCCCTGCTCGTCAGTTCCAGTGCAGGCGCATCATCCCTGCACAGCTTCTGGGCATGCCCAGAAGCTGTTTAGCAGGGAATGATGCGCCTGCACCGGAACTGACGAGCAGGGCCGGTGAAGACGCATTGACTCCTGGGAGCGATGACGTTCAGCAACCAGGAGTCAACGCAAGCAGGAAGAGATGGCGTGGGCCGCGGCCGCACAGGGAGGAAGTAGAAGGAAGGTAAGTATACTTTCTTCAAAAACAAGGTAAGTAAAGCAAAAAAAAAAAAAAAAATCGGGAATATCCATTTGTCTTTTAGGGGATTTAAAGCAGGCGGATGGCCCAAAGTTGTTTTTTAGGCCGGAACTCCGCTTTAAAGATTGTGAGTGTATATTAACTTGTTTTTAATAAAATGCTATGTTTTTACGGGATTTACGCTATGTAGACTCTCCTTTCTTCCTTAAATCGATATACCTCCTATATACCCCTGTGAGAGATCCTGGGAAAAGGAATTAGATCACCAACAGCAGTGTTTTAAGCCGTCCTGCTGGATATTGTATACTAAGGCGTAGATGCTGGTTTATAATTTGACCAGCCCCTCCATCTGGTGAGTGAGTTTGGGGTGATCAGTGGAGGATCGCACTGGGTGATTGCAAAGATTTTTTTGGAAGATATTCGCAATTTTTTTATTCACTCTTTAATTACTTTTTGGCTTCTTTTTGGGATTTCATGAGAAGAAAGAGAAAAAACTGAAAATATCCTATCAAATACTTACCATAATTTTCCTTTCCTAATCGACTCCATGGCAGTATACGTATGGGTAGCCCTGCCCTCGGTCCTACCCCATAGGACCTAACTCCCATAATTTTTTTAGGCTGGGCCAGAGGCCGCGTACCATAACTAGCCTACTCTTGACTCTGGGAGAGAACTCCTGCTGCCATGGAGTCCATCAGGAAAGGAAAATTACGGTAAGTATTTGATAGGAAATTTTCAGTTTTCCTGACAGACTCCATGGCAGCATATGTATGAGAAATAACTAGCCATACACACCCAGGTGGGCAATTGCAGAACAAAAGAAAAGGGTTTAATTTACACTGTCAACCGACAGGATTTGTAAACCAAAAATTAACAAAAGATAAAGAGACCGGCTCTACACCATAATGAGCCATAAATGTATTGATCGGGGACCACTAGGCCTCCCTATCGATTACATTGGGAACCACATGCTGCAAAGCTGCCCATAATGTAGACACACACCTGGTGTGATTTTGTCAGATGGCCCAGACAATCCATGCCACAATCGTCCTAGTTGAGGCATGTTTCCCTTTGTCCTTTCTGGCAAAAAGAATAAACAGGCATTCTGAAGCCTGAAAGAAGCTGTAGCTTGTAGATATAACTTCACAATATCTGAGAGATTCTTAGAACCAAAGCAAGGCACTGCTGAGAGTCAACCTCAGGATTCCCTGTTTACTAGACATGGGCTTTAACCAACTAAGGCACAGCGCGACCTCTCCTATGTCTAAAGGACGCAAGTTAGTACTCCAAAGGTTGATAGAACAATTTCATGGTTCCGATGAAAGACTGATGTACCCTTAGGAATTGAGCCAAGCACAGGCAAATGCACCGCTCAAATTTGAAGAACATTAAGAAAAGTTCTCCATGATCGGTGAATCAATCTCTGAGGCTTTTTAATGCTGACATGATAGCCAGAAGAAAGGCCACCATGACAGAGAGGCCTTAAATGGAGACAGCCACAGAACACTCTGCTCCAATTCCTGAGAGGGAGTTGAAAACAAGAGGAATATTCCATTTGGAAAACCTCTGCTTACTCTGAGGTTTGAACCTAGTTGCTCCCTTGAAGAATTGTTGGACAGGAAAAGATGCCTAAACCTGGTAACACCTGTGAAAGCCGATAAAGCTGACACTTGTACTCTGAAGGAGCTGATCGATAGAGCCAGATCTAAATCCAACTGGAGAAAGCCCAAAATATTTAGAACTTCTAGATCAGTACATGATCTGTCAGCAGCAGACATGTATTGCACAGACTTTGACCAGATTCTCCCGTAAACTTTGTTTACGGGAGGAGCAGCCGAGGATCTCCAATCTTAAGAACCAGACTGTCAGATGTAACAGTGCTGGACATGGCTGTAGAAAAGCACCCAGTGACAGAAGGTCTGGCCTTAAGAGAAGGGGTACTGGGTTCTGGTAGCTGAACAGTGCTAGCAAGGGGAACCATGTCCTAATTGGCCAATAAGGCATCACTACCACTACCTTCACAACTTCTGTTCAGGGTTTTCGTAGAAACCCGAGGATGACCAGGACTTGAAGAAACGCACAGGACCCACTGCATTTCCAATGATCATTCAGGGCATCTGCGCCTGAAAAATCTCCACATGTAGAGACCATTCCTTGTTGTCCAACTGGACTCTGGAAAGAAAGTCTGATAGAATATTCTGGACTCCAGGGAAATAAGCCTCTAAGATGTAGGCTCGATTCCTCTGAGCCCAAAACATAATTGGCTCTGCTTCCTGTAATAGAGAACAGGCTGTGAGTCCCCCCTTGTCTTTTAACGTAAGAGACTGCAGTAGTGTTGACTAGCCTAAGAGCACTGATGCTCCCTTCGTTATACGGTGAAAGGCCTGTAGGGTGCAGAAGGCTACCCCTAGTTTCAGATTGTTCAACAAATCTTGTGAAATCGACAGCTCTGCCTGCCTTTAACTATCCCCGACAGGCAGCAAGCCCCCCCATCCCATATTGGTGGTATCGGGTGTGATTGTTAACCAGGAAATGGGGCAATGGAATGGCAAATGAGCCAGTTTCTCCATTGCAGCCACCAGGGGACTCACTCTCATGACTGAGGTTATGTAGATGACCTGATTTCTGCTTCCTGGCTCACACTGCTGGAGAAACCCCTTCCGGAAGGGCCCCCTTCTCCAGATTGTCTACTTGACCATCGGATCCATAGACACCATAGTGTCAATCAGTTTAGACACTGAAAGGCGCGCAGGTGGGAAGAAGACAGGGCCAGGAGTATTCTGTTCCAGAACATCGGTATCCAGAGACAAAGCAATAGTCCTCTTGATTATATCGAACTGAGCCCTGAGAGACACAAGAGGCTGACTGGGCTCCAGGTGTCTCTTTTCCAGAATCAGCCACTAGCCGAATTTTGAGGAGCAGCTGCCCTCTGTCTTGGGACAGTAAGAGAAGACCATCCAAGTAACAATACAGGCGTATGCTCCTTGCTTTGATAAAGACCTTAACAACCAATAAGATACTTAAAAAACACAGGGTGATGTTGAAAGCTTAAATGTTAGACAAGCGAGCTGGAGATGATCTCGGCCTACGGTGAACCCAAGGAACTTGTGGAAGTCTTCTACAATGGGCACATAAATGTAAGCATCTTTAGGTCTATTGGAGATAAGCCAGTCATCTGGCTGGACCCCCTATGAATCAGGGACAGTGTTTCCATCTTGAACTGCTCCTTTTAATGAAATTGGTTTAGGTGTGCAAAGTCGAAAATTGGCCTTTCGCAAGCGTCTCCTCTTCATGACCCTAAAGAAAGGGGAGTACATGCCCTGAAATCTCTTGCATCCTGGGACTGGCACAGCAAAACTTTGCAACACCAGTGACTTTACGTAATACGAGAGTATATGCTTCATTTTACCTCAGAGTGAGGCAAAATCAGTGGAAACGAATCCGAGAAGAGGAGGACTTCTGATGGACTATGCGTGTCCTGAAAAGACCTCTTTGACATTCCAATAGTCTGAGGCCCAAACTTAGTAGCTTCTTGGATACCAAAAGTAAAGCTTTTAGCATACTTCTGAGGGGATATTTGGCTTCTTCACCAGCTCTTTCTAAAATCCAGACTTGGTCTGTAAAAACATGCGACCCTCGTATGCTCTAAACTTTGTCCTCTAGACTGTTGTCTTATGGCCTAGCAGTCGCCGGTCCTGAGGCAAGATCCAGCTTGCCAACTGTGGCTTGGGTTACGGTGCTGTCCAGCTTGCCAAAAGATGAAGCTCCCTCAAAGGGATAAAACTTGTAATGGCAGATGTACATGGACATCTGTGAAAAGGTGGACTTTAAAGGCACATTCATGAGACAGGTACATAGACAAAAAAATATAAAAAATAACATTTATTAATTGGATATTAAAACCAAATACAATTAAATGGAGAAAGACTGACCCGATGGGGTGGGATTCAGCTTAATTACAAACACACATACAAAGTAAATAGTACAAGTCACATACTGTATGTAATGACAAAATCAAATACATTCCAGAATTGCGTATGTGTTCAGGTAAGTCTGTATCAGGGCTCGATGCGTTTCGCAATATGCTTTATCAAGACCATGTAGATACACAGACACAAGTACTCTTAAAGTAAGCAAAATCAATATTAGCCACTTAAGGACCGCCCGCCGCAGTTTTACTGCGACAGGCAGCCCCTTCTGCGTGAACCGACAAAGCCCTACGTCGGTCGCACGCCTGCTGCTAGGGCACTCGGCAACGGGGACTCCGGTACACGGTGTGGTGGCTCCGACTGCTGCCGGCCACCCACGAACTCACCTTCGCTGAGAGAGAAGAATGGTCAGCTGTTGTAAACGCAGCTGACCGTTCTTCTCTCTGGAATGATCTCAGAGCGCCTGTGACCCTTCTATATAGGATCACAGGTCTCTGTGATCATTTCAAAAGCCCACCCCCCTCACAATTAGAAACACTCCCCTAGGCTTACATTTAACCCCTTGATCACCCACTAGGTTAACCCCTTCCCTGCCAGTGTCATTATTGCAGTAACAGTTCATATTTTTAGCACTGATTACTGTAGTAATGTCACTGGTCCCCCCAAAAGTGTAAAAAAAAAAGTCAGTTAGGGGTCCGATCTGTCCACCTAAAAATCAAGCCATTACTAGTAGAAAAAAAAAAAAAACAATAAAAATGACATTAATCTTTCCCCTAGTTTGTAGACGCAATACATTTTGCGAAAACCAATCAAAATACGCTTATTGCAAATTTCGTTACCAAAAATATGTAGCAGAAAACAAGTTGGCCTAAAATTATGAAAGCATTTTATTTTATTTTTTTTTTTTTGGGGGGGGGGGGATGTTATATAGCAGAATGTGAAAAATATTGTTTTTTTTTTTTCAGAATTGTCGCTCTTTTTTTTTCTTTATAGCGCAAAAAATAAAAATCGCATACTTGATCAAATACCACCAAAAGAAAGCTCTATTTGTGGGGGAAAAAAGAACATCAATTTTATTTGGGTACAGCGTCGCATGATCGCGCAATTTTCCATTAAATTAACGTAGTGCCTAATCACAAAAAATGGCCTGGTCATTAAGGGGGCAAATCCTTCCGGTTCAGAACTGGTTAGTAATTCATAATAACACCAAAGTGTATTTACAACTATTGTATATGCGACCTTCCCTTCAAAAACTCGAACGATGCCTAGCTTGGGGCGTACACAGGGGAAACTAATAGGACCAGGGGGCAAGTCAAAGTCTGCACAGATATAAATTAATATATTTGAGTATATAGTGTATATAATAAGATAGGAATCTAAGTACTGCTAATTAGTGCAAATGATATAATAATGTAGAGAACATATAGGTAATATTCCCCTCTATAACAATGTCACTGTCATGGAATATTAACCAACAATTGTATATCATGAAACCAATACCATTGTATACAATTGTTAGTTAATATTCCAATTGCTGCTATTTTATTACCCAGTAGCAGGCACAGACTGGCCATAGGGCAAACCGGGCACATGCCCGGTGGGCCGGGGCTGTCGGGACTCGGGAATGCATGCCATTCTGGCTCTGAGTCCCGACTACCTAGGCAGCGGCTTGGGCCGGGGCAGCTCTCCCGGCCTCTCTGCGGCAGCCTTAGCTGCCGGAGCTCATAGACCAGCCGTACTCTAACAGGCATCATCAGCGAACTACAACTCCCAGCATGCAGCGTGGTCCTCACGCAGCTTCCCAGCCAGTCATTGAGCAAGCGGGCGGCTGGCCCCTCCTCAGAGCTCTGTCACTGACTGCTGGCAGCCTGGCTTTGACTTCTACTTCTTAGGAGCGGGGCGATGAAAGTGAGCCTGGACTGGAGTATGGTCCGAAGTGAGGGCAGTGCTGGCAGAGATGGGGCAGGACAAGACACCGACATATTCCCGGTAGGGCTGATCGAACGGTTTGGGTCCACCATCGGTTCGGCCCGAACATTGGGTGTTCGAGGTTCGGCCGAATTTAGAACTTTTTGCCCAAAAAGTTCGGAATTCGGCAACCAGAACCGACCAAAATGCAATGCTTCAGGAAATGGGCTTTAAAAGCCCGTGATTGGACCAGAACCATTAGCAAAAGCCAATTGAGGGGGCAGGAGAATGCTAGGAATGTGATTGGAGTGACTATGGGGTCCCTAGACCAATCATTAGTGAATACGCCCCCCAGTATATAAGATCGCCCCCACCAAATTCCTAGCATTCTTGTACGGGACATGGAAGAGAGTGGAATGCTGTTCTGTTCTAATGTGTTACAAAGTGTCATTTAGCATTTTTAGTGTGAGGAAAGGGATATCTAGTGTAGTTAGAGTGCTCCTTTACACTTAAGTTAGCTTCAAAAATTTAGTTTCTGTAGGGAAAGTGTTAAGTGTAAAGGGACCATAGTGTAGTGTAAGGTTAACTGACAGTGACTGCTATGGAAGGGTGACAAAACCCTTCCATAGCAGGGTGACGGCTATAGAGAAATGATCATTTCTCTGAGTTGCTTCGGGACAGGAATATGGCTTCTCACCAGCCAAGCATTTTTCATGCTGCAGGGGCTGCCACTGCCAGTGCTTTTTTGAGGACATGTTTGATGTCTGACATGACATCTGAACATGTGTATAGGGGGTATATATACACATATATGTCTGTATATATACCCCTAGACATATATAGGTGTGATAGTAGCAGAAATATATGCTTGCGCTAATGAAATCATTTACAGTAATATATTTCTGCTACTATCACACCTATATATGGCTAGGTGTCTATATACATATAATTATGTGTGTATATATACCACTATACACAAGTTCAGATGTTTTGCCTGCCTCAAAAGAACCCAAAAAATGCCAAAAAAACGCTAGCGTCAAAAAAAAAAATGCCCAGGTGTGTTTTTGCTGGCATTTTTTGGGGGGTTTTGGAGGCAGGCGAAACATCTGATCTTGTGCACAGTACCACTATACACAAGTTCAGATGTTTTTCCTGACTGCAAAGAACCCAAAAAAATGCCTGCTTTGAAACCGGCAAGGTGTGAAAACCGAGAAGAGAAGCCAACCCCCTGAGCTGAAAGTGTTCTAATACAAACAATCCTTTTTTTTTTATGGTTCTGGACATGCTACAGAGCTGAAACTTCACAGGTACACCTTTTAGACCCCCCAGGTACGAAATCACACAAAAAAAAGTTCTTAAAAATTGTCATTTTTGATAAAAAAGCCAATTATTGAAAAAATGTAAAAAAAAAAAAGAGATTTTTTGATTTTTACTTTGGATTTCAGATCTGGGGGGTCTAAAAAGTGTACATGTGAAGTTTCAGCTCTGTAGCATGTCCAGAACCATAACAAAAATGATTGTTTGTATTAGAACACTTTCAGCTCAGGGGGGTGGCTTCTCTTCTCGGTTTTCACACCTTGCCGGTTTCAAAGCAGGCATTTTTTTGGGTTCTTTGCAGTCAGGAAAAACATCTGAACTTGTGTATAGTGGTACTGTGCACAAGTTCTGATGTTTTGCCTGCCTCCAAAACCCCCCAAAAAATGCCAGCAAAAACACACCTGGGCATTTTTTTTTTGACGCTAGCGTTTTTTTGGCATTTTTTTGAGTTCTTTTGAGGCAGGCAAAACATCTGAACTTGTGTATAGTGGTATATATACACACATACATATATTTATATACACACCTAGACATATATAGGTGTGATAGTAGCAGAAATATATTACTGTAAATGATTTCATTAGCGCAAGCATATATTTCTGCTACTATCACACCTATATATGTCTAGGTGTGTATATACATATATGGATGTGTGTACAGTGGGTACGGAAAGTATTCAGACCCCCTTAAATTTTTCACTCTTTGTTATACTGCAGCCATTTGCTAAAATCATTTAAGTTCATTCTTCTTCCTCATGAATGTACACATAGCACCCCATACTGACAGAAAAACACAGAATTGTTGACATTGTTGCAGATTTATTAAAAAAGAAAAACTGAAATATCACATGGTCCTAAGTATTCAGACCCTTTGCTCAGTATTTAGTAGAAGCCCCCTTTTGATCTAATACAGCCAGGAGTCTTTTTGGGAAAGATGCAACAAGTCTTTCACACCTGGATTTGGGGATCCTCTGCCATTCCTCCTTGCAGATCCTCTCCAGTTCTGTCAGGTTGGATGGTAAACGTTGGTGGACAGCCATTTTTAGGTCTCTCCAGAGATGCTCAATTGGGTTTAAGTCAGGGCTCTGGCTGGGCCATTCAAGAACAGTCACGGAGTTGTTGTGAAGCCACTCCTTCGTTATTTTAGCTGTGTGCTTAGGGTCATTGTCTTGTTGGAAGGTAAACCTTCTGCCCAGTCTGAGGTCCAGAGCACTCTGGAGAAGGTTTTTGTCCAGGATATCCCTGTACTTGGCCGCATTCATCTTTCCCTCGATTGCAACCAGTCGTCCTGTCCCTGCAGCTGAAAAACACCCCCACAGCATGATGCTGCCACCACCATGCTTCACTGTTGGGACTGTATTGGACAGGTGATGAGCAGTGCCTGGTTTTCTCCACACATACCACTTAGAATTAAGGCCAAAAAGTTCTATTTTGGTCTCATCAGACCAGAGAATCTTATTTCTCACCATCTTGGAGTCCTTCAGGTGTTTTTTAGCAAGCTCCATGTGGGCTTTCATGTGTCTTACACTGAGGAGAGGCTTCCGTCGGGCCACTCTGCCATAAAGCCCTGACTGGTGGAGGGCTGCAGTGATGGTTGACTTTCTACAACTTTCTCCCATCTCCTGACTGCATCTCTGGAGCTCAGCCACAGTGATCTTTGGGTTCTTCTTTACCTCTCTCACCAAGGCTCTTCTCCCCCGATAGCTCAGTTTGGCCGGACGGCCAGCTCTAGGAAGGGTTCTGGTCGTCCCAAACGTCTTCCATTTGAGGATTATGGAGGCCACTCTGCTCTTAGGAACCTTAAGTGCAGCAGAAATCTTTTTGTAACCTTGGCCAGATCTGTGCCTTGCCACAATTCTGTCTCTGAGCTCTTCAGGCAGTTCCTTTGACCTCATGATTCTCATTTGCTCTGACATGCATTGTGATCTGGAAGGTCTTATATAGACAAGTGTGTGGCTTTCTGAATGAAGTCCAATCAGTATAATCAAACACAGCTGGACTCAAATGAAGGTGTAGAACCACCATCTCAAGGATGATCAGAAGAAATGGAAAGCACCTGAGTTAAATATATGAGTGTCACAGCAAAGGGTCTGAATACTTAGGACCATGTGATATTTCAGTTTTTCTTTTTTAATAAATCTGCAACAATGTCAACAATTCTGTGTTTTTCTGTCAGTATGGGGTGCTATGTGTACATTCATGAGGAAGAAGAATGAACTTAAATGATTTTAGCAAATGGCTGCAATATAACAAAGAGTGAAAAATTTAAGGGGGTCTGAATACTTTCCGTACCCACTGTATATACACCACTATACACAAGTTCAGATGTTTTGCCTGCCTCAAAAGAACCCCAAAAAATGCCAAAAAAAACGCTAGCGTCAAAAAAAAAAATGCCCAGGTGTGTTTTTGCTGGCATTTTTTGGGGGTTTTTGGAGGCAGGCAAAACATCAGAACTTGTGCACAGTACCACTATACACAAGTTCAGATGTTTTTCCTGACTGCAAAGAACCCAAAAAAATGCCTGCTATTAAACCGGCAAGGTGTGAAAACTCCTGTGCTGAAAGTGTTCTAATACAAACAATCTTTTTTTATGGTTCTGGACATGCTACAGAGCTGAAACTTCACATGTACACTTTTTAGACCCCCCAGATAGGAAATACAAAGTTTTTTTAATTTTTCAATAATTGGCTTTTTTATCAAAAATGACAATTTTTAAGAACTTTTGTTGTGTGATTTTGTGTCTGGGGGGTCTAAAAGGTGTACCTGTGAAGTTTCAGCTCTGTAGCATGTCCAGACCAGAAAAAAAGATCATATAGGTTTAAAAGGAGGGTCCCACATCCCTGTTCTACTGAAAAATTATCTTTTTTTTGTTTCATGGTTCTGGACATGCTACAGAGCTGAAACTTCACATGCACACCTTTTAGACCCCCCAGATACTAAATCCAAAGTCAAAATAAAAAAATCTCTCTCTTTTTTTTTTTTTCAATAATTGGCTTTTTTTATCAAAAATGACAATTTTTAAGAACTTTTTTTTGTGTGATTAATAGTTAATGGGGCATGACCCAGAACCCTAGGGACTTTTTAGGGGCATTTATTGGGTTTTAGGGCTTAAAAATGGTGTTTTTTGATTACCGAAGTTCGGGTCCCATTGATTTCAATGGGGTTCTGAAATCCGGGCCGAACTTTCGGGAAGTTCGGATGTTCTGGCCGAACCGAACTTTTCAAAAGTTCGATCATCCCTAATTCCCGGACACTGGAGCTCTTTCAGCATCAGGGAGCGCTGGAGCTGCTGGTCTTCAACTTTGTCAGGTGACTGTGAAGGGGCTGGAGGAGACCCCTTCAGCCTAATGTCAGGAAAAGTTTCTCTGCACCTGCAGGACCAGGGCCTGGACTGCTGACAAAGTAAGTGCCACCATGCCAGCCTATTTTGCCACAGGATTCATGATGAAAGAATGCTTTTACACAATGTGAGTAAGGTGTCCGGAATTTAAAGTGTATATATGACTTTTTTAACACTGCACTGCATTTTCCCAGCCTGTACTAAATATACCACAATTACAATCACACACAATATATATATATATATATATAATTTTTTTTCTGTGTGTTTGTAATTGTAGCATATGTAGTACAGGCTGGGTAAATGCAGTGCAGTGTTAAAAAAATCATATATACTTTATATGCAGGACACCTTTTGGGTGTATATATACATACACTGTGGGAGAACTACCAGGGTCGCAGCAGTCGCACTTGCGACTGGGCCCTGGAGTTCCGCCACTATGGGGGGCCCTGCCTGTTCAATCACTGTAGGGGGCCGCATGTTCGCCCACTGTGGCGGGGGTGCCCACCATTAAAGGGTCACCCGCCAAAGGGGGAAGGGGTGGTAGGGTGCTCGCCCGCCTGCTGCCTATTGCTTCAGAATCCATCCAGTGATGTCTGGAGGCAGAGCAGAAAGTCAGCTGGTCAGCTAACATCCAGTAGAGTGGCCATCCCTCTGCCTGACCCCCCCCCCCTCCACCACCATTTCTCTGCTTAATCCCACCTCTCCACCACCATCCCTCTGCCTGATCCCATCCCTCCCACCGCCATCCTTCAGCCTTATCCCATCCCTCCCATAATCCCTCTGCCTAAACCCATCCCTCCCACCGCCATCCCTCTGCCTGATCCTGTCTCTCCCACCGCCATCCCTCTGCCTGATCCCATCTCTCCCACCGCCATCCCTCTGCCTGATCCCATCTCTCCCACTGCCATCCCTCTGCCTGATGCCATCCCTCCCACAGCCATCCATCTGCCTGATCCCATCCCTCCCACCGTCATCCTTCAGCCTTATCCTATCCCTCCCATCATCCCTCTGCCTAAACCCATCCCTCCCACCACCATCCCTCTTCCTCATCCCATTTCTCCCACTGCCATCCCTCTGCCTGATCCTGTCTCTCCCACCGCCATCCCTCTGTCTGATCCCATCCCTCCCACCGCCATCCCTCTGCCTGATCCTGTCTCTCCCACCGCCATCCCTCTGCCCGAACCCATCTCTCCCACTGCCATTCCTCTGCCTGATCCCATCCCTCCCACCGCCATCCCTCTGCCTGATCCCATCTCTCCCACTGCGATCCCTCTGCCTGATGCCATCCCTCCCACAGCCATCCCTCTGCCTGATCCCATCCCTCCCACCGCCATCCTCCAGCCTTATCACATCCCTCCCATCATCCCTCTGCCTAAACCCATCCCTCCCACCGCCATCCCTCTGCCTGATCCCATCCCTTCCACCTCTTCCTTCTGCCTGATCTTATCCCTCCCACTGCGTGATTCCAACTCTCCCACGATCATCCATGCTCTAGAGAATGCTCTCTCTAGAGGTGCTTAAAGAACTTCCTCTTGCTTTGCAAGAGACTCTACAGGTTCTCACTCATGTAAATGCCCCCTTCATTGCCTTGACCAAAGGCATCACAAGGGCAAAGGGACTCATCTCGTTCAGCTTCACTTTCTGAGGTCTGGAAGAAGAATGTTGATGTAGTGACCTAACAGTTAAAAACCCAAAAGGAGTGCCCAGGCCAGCAAGGAAAGGAAAGGGTTAAACACACCCTCTCATCCTCGCTACATAAGGGCTGGCCACAAGGGGGTGCAGTGATGCATCCGTAGTGTAGAAACTGCACAGACAGCCAACCTGCACAGGTGATAGAACCATTAGGATCCCACACAGGCAGCACACAAGGGTGTTATTGCAGAGCATATACCAGTGATGATTGCACACAGCATTTACGGAAACTGCTGCAAGCTGTCCACAGAGAAATCCCAATATCAGTACTGACCGCTGATTGAATTTTCCCACTGTAATGACACCACCGCTGCCCACAGCATGCATGCCCTGAGTCCCTGGGCAGGAGTAACCCAAGGACCCCATGCTGGAAAAGAGAGCGGCGGCTTGGAACGCAAATGCACTCCAGCCTCCATAGGCTGGAAGACATTAGAACCAGGGAAGAAAAACAGACAAACACACACAACTGCTGCCGTGGAATATGCAAAATAAAAGTATACATCACCGCACACAGCATCCCCCACGACCATGTCTGAATCCAGAAGATGCCCAGGGCGTTTATGGACACCTGCTTATAGCAAGGTTCTTAGGCCGTACTGCCGCTTTGCCTGCCAATAGCTAAGATTAAGCTCTTTATGGCACTGCATCCATCCCTCTCCACCCCGCTAATAGCTGGGGATTGCTGGAGACTCCACATGGCACCAAATCCATCGCCCTTCTCTACCCGTTAATAGTTAGAGACTGCTGTGGACTACTGGGGAGTCGGACTACACATTGCACCAAATCTATCGCCCTTCTCCACCCCGCTAATAGCTTAGGACTGCTGGAGACTCCACACATCTTCCGGGGCACAGCTTGCCAAACAACCAGGCCTCGATCGTTGACACTTCATCTAGGGTAAGACTTCAACTATTCTGGTCCTTAGGAGGAGGACAAAAAAGGAACACGGCCTCTGGCTCAGCCTGAAAATTTATGGGAGTTGGGTCCTATGGGGTAGGAGTAAATGCGGGGCTACCCATACATATGCTGCCATAAAATCTGTCAGGAAAATTGATGTAGTCTTTGCTTTTTGGAACATCAACACAGTGTTTTTGGACTTTATATTCACAGTGTTTGTGTTTTGTATGCTCTTTTATTTATTCACATTAATCAACAGTTATGTATTTGCTTAAAATGCACAAACAATATCTCACAAAAGTGAGTACACCCCTCACATTTTTGTTAATATTTTATTATACCTTTTCATGTGAGATCACTGAAGAAATTACACTTTGTTACATTGTAAAGTAGTGAGTGTACAGCTTGTAAAAACAAATAAATTTACTGTCCCCCTCAAATTAACTCAACACACAGCACTTAATGTCTTAACCTCTGGCAACACTCAAAAGTGAGTATACCCATAAGTGAAAATGTTCAAATTGGGCCCAATTAGCTATTTTCTCTCCCTGGTGTCATGTGACTTGTTAGTGTGTCCACGCTCAATATCTTCCAGGCAGCTTGCAGGAAAAATAATGTTTCCTCCTGCCCAGGCTCTCTCACACTAATTAAACATAACCTTAGCTTCCCCCCTGGCTTAAATGACACTCTCCTTGCTGAACCCAACACGGACTACCTCACCCATGCTGAAAACTTTTTTGAAAGAGGTTCCTTTCTTACGTACAATGCTCATCCCAAATGCCTGGCAAAACATTTCCCTGGTTCACATATCTGCAAAACAGACACTTTCTAACAAGCACCAAGCCTCTCTCTTTCTGGCACAGGGAGCATACCCTGTTTTGAAGTTTATTGCAGTAAGACAGAACCCAAAGACACTTAATCTAAGACCTATACGCTTTCTTGTTCCCCTCTTGTGATCCCAAATTAAATAAAGCTAGCCAACAATGGGAGAGCAAATTATCATTGGACCTGTCGACAGAGGAGTGGGAGTTTATATACTCCCACATACACAAAGGATCAGTCAATGTTTCCGCTCAAGAAAGTGGGTTTAAAATATATTCCAGATGGTACAGAACACCTGATGAACTTCAAAAAACCTAACCAGACGTCTCACATCTGTGTTGGCATTGTAACAAACAACCTGGATCACGTCTTCATATTTGGTGGTCTTGCCTAGATATTTATCTTTTCTGGTACAAGGTGCATCGCCTCATTTTCAATATACAAACAACCTTTACACCATAGTACACCTCCGCACAATACCTCCCTTACCTCCCTTCCTCAAAAGCATTATTGAAAATATTTGGCCCTCCAACTAATTAACGCTGCCAGATTGTATATCCCCATTCTCTGGAGAGATAAAAACACTCCAGCAATCGCAGAGTGGATCAAGCTGGTGAAGAAAATAGCTGAGATGGAGGAACCTATTCGCAAGGCTAGAGACATCCCTAATAAATTCTATAAAACTTGGGCACGTTGGCTAAATTTCATAGACTCTAAGAACGCTTCTCAGACATTGACAAATCACAAATCTAACAACTAAGAAACTATACTTTGCAGGGGAAGAGGATGGTCAATCCATCTACTCTTAATTAGGCTATTTATCTATTTTATTTTCCTCACTCCATTCTCTCTGCCCATTAACCTTAACCTCTCTGAACTTAACCTGGTCTTCCACCCCCCCCCCCCCCCTCTCCCCACCTTCTGCTCTGATAGACAATATTACCTCCCAATACTCCTCTCTAACCTCCCTCTCTTCTGACCACCACATCCATAATTTTCCACCCCCCTAACACCCCCCCCCCCCCCCCATAATCCCAAACCTGCTCCATATATCAATTCATATCAAGCGAGAACTTCTTCAATGATGGCTTAATGATCAGACATGAAATGAAATTCAAAACCTCACTTACACACATTCCACATTAGGGATGGGCTTTGTGTTTGAGTCAAAAGTAAGTTTTACTCGAACATCAACTGTTCTTGTGTTCGCAGAACGGACAAAAAAACGGGGCGGTCAGCGGGGAAGTTCGCCCCCGCTAACGAGCGCCCCAATCATGCACTGTGTTGTTGCAGTGCATCGATTGCTGATGATTGGCCAAAGCAGGCACCTGACCTGTATGCTTTGGCCAATCACAGCACAATGTTCTGTCAGAGCCATGATTGGCCAAAGGCAGGGTGCCTTTAGCCATTCATGGCTCAGGGGCTAAGTCCACGCCCCACAGTATATAAGGCTGCTGCTTTCACAACAGCCGTGTTGAGTGTGTTACAATAGAGATTTGGCAGGTAGTTAGTGGATAGTGTGTTGAGTTAGTTTAGTGCAATCAGTGTAGTGTACAGGCATACTCCACTTTTAAAATGTATAGATATGTTGTAGTCCTGGGTCCCCTTTCGGTGCTCCCCAAGTTTTGTGTCCCTGTCACTTATAGTTCGGGACCAGTGCCAAGCCAATCTGACCAAATTTCCCATAGACGCCAATGTTAACAGGAAGCAGTGCTTTGCCAAGCTGACCAGTATTTCCCATAGACACCAATGTTAAAGACAAGGAGCAGTGCTATGCCAGCAGACCAATATTTCCCATAGATGCCAATGTTAAAAAAAGGGAGCAGTATGCCATGTCAAGCTGACCAGTATTTCCCCTTAGATGCCAATGAGCAGTGAAAGCTGAAAATTGGTCTAGGCAGGAAGGGGGTGAAAGTACCCTGTATTTAGATGGTTAAGGGAAATCCAATGACAGAATTAAAAAAGAATGGCTTGGGTTCCCCCCTAGGGTCTGGTTTAGATTTTAAAGGGGAACTCCACACCAAATTTCAGTTAAAAAAAGGGTGTGGGTCCCCCCCCCCAAATCCATACCAGGCCCTTTGGGTCTGGTACAGATTTTAAGGGAAACTCCATGCAAATTTTTTTTTTAAAACGGCATGGGGTCCCCCCCAAAATCCATTCCAGACCCTTATCCAAGCATGCAGCCTGGCAGGCTCGAAAAGGGGGGGAAGAGAGACCCCCTCCCCCCATCCTGAACAATACCAGGCCGCTTGCCCTCAACATGGCGAGGGTGCTTTGCGGTGCCCCCAAAGCACATTGTCCCCATGTTGATGGAACAAGAAAGAGAGAAAGTGCATCTAAGTGCAGCATAGACTACCTTTATTGGCACACGAAGAGTTAAAACTTACAGGATAGATGAGTAAGCAGGCATATGACAACATCACTCGGGGTCCATTCCTGACCCTGTGGTTCCGTCTTCCTCGGCCATCCAGCAGCAAGGGAGGGTGGCATCATGTGACATCAGAAGGGGCAGTGCCACCGGGTGACGTAACCAGATGGCCCTGCTGCTTGTCTATAAAAGAGCTGTCAAAGCTGAAGAGCGGCATGGGTAGCCTCGAGAGAGGCAAAGTGTTTTTGAAATTTTTTACATTTTTCGGGTCCGGCAGGTGTCGTGATTGACGATGGATTTACAATTAGGGACACTATTTTTATTTTTTTTTATTTTTAATAAAGGACTTGTCAAAAATTGTGTTTTGTGGTTTTTATGTTTTTACACTTTTTTGGTGAATGGGTAGGGGTACGATGTACCCGATACCCATTCACATAGGGGGAAGACAGGATCTGGGGGCCCCCTTTTTAAAGGGGGCTTCCAGATTCCGATAAGCCCCCCTTCCACAGACCCCCCACAATCACAGCCCAGGGTTGTCGGGAAGAGGCCCTTGTCCCCATCATCAAGGGGACAAGGTGCTTTGGGGGCACCCAAAAGCACCCTCTACATGTTGAGGGTAAAAAGCCTGGTATGTGGGGGGCGCTCGCTCGTCCCCTCCTTTCCTGGCCTTTTCCTTTAGAAATGTCAGTATTGCTGCAGAAGGCTGAATACCTCGTACAGATGCGCCACTTTGCAGGCACATTAAGGGGACCTCCCAGGCATCATTAAAATCACTGTTCCTGTAAAAACGATTGTTGTAAAAACATTTTTTACATTGATACTAGGGACAGACCGATTATCGGCAATGCCGATATATTGGCGGCCAATATGCACTTTCCCCGATATATCGGTATCGGCCCCGTAACTGGCTGATATTGCCAATATTTTGTCGACGTCATTCTGCCTTCTTAGGCCGCCTCCCTTGCCTTGGACAGCCTCATCTGGAGTCGGGACTAGTCTCGCGGGAGTGTATCACAGCCATACACCCAACCGTTTTGGTTACCGCACCCCCGCGTCATCACGTTCATGCGGCCGGCCCGCCCTCCAGTGACGCTTCCGCTGCCTGTGATTGGTTTGTTATCTCCCAGCTGTTATTGCTGCTGCTGGCCGACAGTGTTTCCAGGCAAACCACGGCCGGCCCTCCCCGCTGCCTGATTGGTTCACGATCATCTCCTCGGCTGCTGCTGGCCAGTGACTGACAGTAAGGGCAAACTGCGGACCCGGAAGGGCACCTACCTGTACCAGTGTTATACGCTGAATGTAAAAATGCCCCCCCCTCAGTGCTCTTTAGCCCCCCTCAGTGCTCTTTAGCCCCCCCTCAGTGCTCTTTAGCCCCCCCCAGTGTTCTTTAGCCCCCCAATGTTCTTTATCCCCCCCGTGTTCTTTAGCCCCCCCCCCCAGTGTTCTTTAGCCCCCCCCCCAGTGTTCTTAAGCCCCCCGTGCTCTTAGCCCCCCCCGGTGCTCTTCAGCTCCCCACAGTGCTTTTCATCTCTTCCCCCATGCTTTCTGGCTCCCCCAGTTCTCTCCAGCTCCCTGGCTCCGTCCTCAGTGATTTCCAGTTCTCCCCAGACAGTGCTCTCCAGTCCCCCCCTCTCCCCCTGTGCTCTCCATCCCCCTGGTTTTCCATGCCCCCCCTGCGCCTTCCTACCCCCCTGCAATGCTTTCCAAACCCCCCCTTAATTCTCTGAAGTCTCCCCCCCGTGCCCTTTAGCTCCTCCAGTGCTCTCTGCTTCCCCTGTGCTCTTCTATCTTCTATCATGTCCGCAGCCTCTGACTACCTCCTGTATCATGTCCGCAGCCTCTGACTACCTCCTGTATCATGTCCGTAGCCTCTGACCACCTTCTGTATCATGTCTGCAGCCTCTGACCACCTCCTGTATCATGTCTGCAGCCTCTGACCACCTCCTGTATCATGTCCGCAGCCTCTGACCACCTCCTGTATCATGTCTGCAGTCTCTGACCTTCTCTTGCATCATGTCCACAGCCTCTGACCACCTCCTGTATCCTGTCTGCAGCCTCTGACCACCTCCTGTATCATGTCTGCAGCCTCTGACCACCTCCTGTATCATGTCCGCAGCCTCTGACCACCTCCTGTATCATGTCTGCAGTCTCTGACCTTCTCTTGTATCATGTCCGCAGCCTCTGACCACCTCCTGTATCATGTCCGCAGCCTCTGACCACCTCCTGTATCATGTCTGCAGTCTCTGACCACCTCCTGTATCATGTCCGCAGCCTCTGACCACCTCCTGTATCATGTCTGCAGCCTCTGACCTTCTCCTGTATCATGTCCGCTAAATGTACAGTGTGTATCGTAAAACGTTTGACATTTCAAACATGGGAGAGGCAGCGCTGTCTAGCCACGCTAAAGGTGAAAAGCACCAGTCTGCAAATGCGTGCTTGACAGCTTCCAATCCTATTGCTGGCTTTTTCACCCGTGCGCCTGAAGTGACACCGGCTCCCAGCTGCAGTAGCGGTGTTTCCATCTCATCCACTGTAAAGCAAGGGACCATTTTGAGTCACGCTGTATCCAGAAACTAAACCCTAACTGCAGAGGTACTGTACACTACAAAGATTGTCATTTATTTTAGTAAAAATATGCTGGGTGTGACATGGATTTTCTTCTTATTTAACATGTATACATAGACATTTCATGAAACATTAGGTCATTAATATTTACGTGAAGTCATGGAAAAGTCATGGAAAAGTCATGGAATTTTATTGGTGAAAATGTGTATGAACCCTGTCAGGGTTTCAGCCAGCTATCCACCACAGGGTGCCAGCCAGGCAGCCACCCACTACATGGTGCCAGCAAGCCAGCCACCCACCACAGAATGCCAAACAGCCACCCAGCCACCACAGGGTATCAGCAAGCCAGCCACCAACCACAGGGTGCCAGCAAGCCAGCCATTAAGCATTAAACAAAAATTAACATGTTCAGAATTCATGTTCAAAAATTGTCTTTATTTTTCAAAACTTTAAATGTACAAAATATCGGCCCATATCGGCCAATACCGATAAGTTGTGACCAAAATATTGGTATCGGCCCTGAAAAAACCATATCGGTCTATCCCTACTTGATAGATGTCCCCCAGGGCAGTACCCAAGTCCCCACACACTTTTTATGGTAATAACTTGCATATAAGCCCTTAAAATGAGGACTTTTGATTTTTCATGGTCATGTCCCATAGACTTTAATAGAGTTTGCGTGAACTTTTTCCCTGTTCGAGATGTTCTGGTGCGAACCGAACAAGGGGGTGTTCGGCCCATCACTAATCTACATTTACTATCAGAAAAGCTAGACACACTTGCAGTTAATGTGATACTCTCAGATGCTACCCAACCCTTAAATAACAACAGTCACTTAATCTAGTGAGTTTTTTTTTTTTTTTTCAAAATTGTGGCTCTTTTTTTGATTATAGCGCAAAAAATAAAAACAGCAGAGGTGATCAAATACCACCAAAAGAAAGCTCTATTTGTGGGACAAAAAGAGACATCAATTTTCTTTGGGTACAGAATCGTACGACTGTGCAATTGTCAGTTAAAGCAACATAGTGCCATATCGCAAAAAATAGCCTGGTCAGGAAGGGGGTAAAACCTTCCGGAGCTGAAGTGGTTAACTGCAGACTAATTTTCAGATGTTGGTTTTAGAACTGCAACGTACATGGAGATTCCATAATATTTTCCTCAGGATTGATTGATTCCATATTTTTTTTTCCTTTCCTGCAAAAACTGTTGCAATTGACTACAGTTTTCTTTCTTTTTTTTTTTTTTTTTTTTACATGTTTCTTAAAGCCAGAAGGTTGGAATGTTTTTTTTTTATTTATTTATTTTTTTTGGAATGTTAAATGAAAATAGTTTGGAGGCATGTTTGTGATTATTATTTTTCTACACAATTAAACAATTGAATAAACATTTTCCAAGAGTGGTGATTCTATACTTTTTGTCTATTTTTAGGCAAAAAACATTTTGTTTTATACTTTTGCCACCTATATATGGTTTCTGCATCAACTAAAAAAAAAAAAGGATGCAAAAACGGATGAAAAACAGATGTAAACTGAATTTATCAGTTTTTATTTAATAAAAAAACAGGATTAAACTGATGATGCCCGTGTGAAAGGACATTTTAAATGATTTGAAGAATAGGGATGATCGAACGGTTCGGGTCGACCATCGGTTCGACCCGAACATTAGGTGTTTCGAAATTCAGCCAAATTCCAAACATTTTGCGGTAAAAGTTCGGAATTCGGTCACCAGGACCGTCCAAAATGCAATGGGACAGGAACTGGGCTTTAAAAGCCTGTGATTGGCCCAGAAATGTCAGTAAAAGCCAATTAAGGGGGCAGGAGTCTGCTAGGAATGTGATTGGAGTGACTACGGGGTTCAGAGGCCAATCAGGAGTAAATACGCCCCCCAGTATATAACATAGCCCTGCCAAACCTCTAGCACTGTAATACAGAGGCTGTGGAAGAGAGTGGAAGCATTTGTGTTTCTCCTGCTGCTTGTAAAGCTCCAGTGTCATTTTGCAATTATCTTCTGCTGTATGGAGCTGTTCTTTTAGTGTGAGGAAAGGGATATGCAGTGTAGTTAGGGTACTATAGTTAGATTCAATAATCTAGTTTTTGTAGGGATACTTTTAGGTGTCAGGATGACCGTAGTGTAGTTTAGGGTGACCTGACTCTGCCATGTCAGGGTGACCGTAGTGTAGTTTAGGGTGACCTGACTCTGCCATGCCAGAGTGACCAAACTTTGCCATGTCAGGATGACCATAGTGTAGTTTAGGGTGACCTGACTCTGCCATGCCAGGGTGACCAAACTCTGCCATGTCAGGGTGACCATAGTGTAGTTTAGGGTGACCTGACTCTGCCATGCAAGGGTGACCGAACTCTGCCATGTCAGGGTGACTGTAGTGTAGTTTAGGGTGACCTGTCTCTGCCATGCCAGGGTGACCCCACTCTGCCATGTCAGGGTGACCCCACTATGCAGATTCTGGGTTAGGGGTATACATATATATATATATATATATATATATATATATATATATATTGTGGGGTTGATTAGCTCGGTGGCGGGCGTGGATGACCCCTTGGAGGGGTGCGTTTACACAGGGAGATAGCCGAGAAGTGGTTGCAAACAACAGTTTGGTTTATTCTTGCAATTTACTTCACACAAGTGCAAGCCTCAAAAACATCCAAAATAAAAATAAAACACAAAATAAATCCTTGCCACTGTGGGCGGCTCCCTTCTCACATACAGGAACCTACCTACGGAGTCTGTCTCCAACCTACTGTTGGGCAAACTTTGCTGATCCTACAGCAGACACTCCATAGTCCATGTTTTTTCTTCACACAACAAATGTCCATTGAACATGTCCCTTTTCCTCTTCACATTGAACATGTCCCTTTGCTTCACATAGCAAACAGTTCATTTATTTCTTCCACATAGAAATAGTTCATTTTCTCACCTTGAGAAGTCTTCACACTTTTTACCCTTCTCAGCGCACATCGCTCCAGGAGATCTTCTCCCATGCTCACACAGCGTCGGGAGGCACACATCTGACTTTCCTCCTCTCCCCAGCTTCACACAGTGTCAGGAGACAGCAATCCTTCTCCCAGGCTTCACACAGCGTCGGGAGGCACACATCTGACTGTCCTCCTCTCCCTAGCTCACACAGCGTCAGGAGGCAGCAATCAAAAGGACTTCCTTTGGACAAATTATAGAGGCCTTAACTTCCTCATTCCGAACAGCTGAAGGCCTTTCAACTTCCTTAAGCCATCCTGGCTACCTCTGCAGCCGACACCCTATAGTAATTGGTGAATTCTCTAAACCAGGTGGAAATGTATCTCCTGTCTGTGACTACATCCACAGATTTACCTAAGTTTCTGTCACAATAAATATATATATATATATATATATATATATATATATATATATATATATATATATATGAACACACACACTTTTTAAAAGTTCGATCATCCCTAGAAGAAGTTAGTCAAAGGCAGGAGACAGTGATTAACAGAGTGAAACACATTTTTGTGATCTGTTGTGTTGAGTAATGTGCCATTACTCATTCATTTTGAAGGGCACCCTAAGCAGGGCAGAGCCAGCCCTACCATGGGTCCCACTGGGTCCATTGGACCCAGGTAGAACTTGGAGAGGGGTGGCAAATTGACTCCCAATAAAACATTTTCAGCAGTTTTGTGTGTCATCAGTTTGCGGCGTGTTGTAGGTCGCATTTCCCCATCTCATAGTGCAAACTGATGAGTATGAGGAGTCTCCTCTGGGGAACGTCCCTCACGTGACTATGGTGTGCGCAATGACATCAGACATCAGTGCACTCCATCTCACACAGGGCAGGCTGGATCTTCTAGGGTGGTGGGCACGGTAGAAACTGGAGTGACAGGAGGATTGAGGACCATAAATGTGCGCAGCCTATTACATTAGGATGTGCACCCCAAAGCTCAAAGACACACGCCTTTCTCTGCAGCCTCAGCTGCACTGGACAGTGAATAAATGGGAAGTGCTCTGTGCTAAGCAGCTTCCTGTTCCTTCACAAACTGTTTACTATGCTTCAGTTATGAATGAACACAGTGAGTGAGTGAGTGAGTGTGTTCACTGTGTTCATTTAGAAAAGGAAGGGGCTGGTAAATTAAATATTTACTAGCCCCTTCCCCCACTCTCCATCCTGAAACATGCCATGTAGCAGCTGGCTTTTCAATCCAAGTGCCTGCTGCATCATCCTGTTTTTAGCCCTGGTAGAGGGGGAGTGCTGAGCCCCTAAAACACGTTAGCTGTTCCAAAAAAAAAGAAATCTTTTAAAAGTTTGTACAAGCTGGTGTGGAGCTCCCATCCTTTCAAAACTTCAACGAACCCCTTTGGGGGTCCAGCAAGACCCCACAGTTGCTAGTAAGCAGCCTCTAGGACTACAAACAAACTATCCCATCAAAACACATCCGCATAAGGTTCAACGCTCCTACATCACAAAGCACGTAGCAGCTGGGGGGAAAAGAGAGGAGGGAAGCCAACAGCACTGCAGAGCTAACATGGGGGAAGTCCAGGCAGTAGGGGGAATTGGCACTGCACATAGTGATTAGGGTGTGCCCAGGCACACCTGGTACACCCCCTGCGCACGCCTAAGCTGAGGACAGACAGTGGGTGTTTGGTGGACTGGTCCGTTGGTGAGTTATGGAAAAAGAGAACAGTATATATAATATTTTCTAAATGTTATATCTATATAAGATAATGGATGTGGGGACTTTTTGGTGGGCGTGATTTATTTTTTTGGGGAACAGCATTTCATTCCTGGACCCAGGCAGCACAATGTCTTTGGCCAGCCCTGACTCTAAGGCACTAAGACAATGCAGCTCGGGTAACCATGTGTTGCAGCACACTAGAACGCACTGTAACACACTACCATACATTGTGGTGCGCTGCGTCAGAAACAATGCTGCATGTCTCATTTTTATTCTGTTATTGTTTGTTGGCAGCATTTTTGAAATAAAAGGGCTGCCTTAATTTAAAACACATTAAAGTGATTGTAAAGGCTTGTTTAAAAAAAAAATATAACAAATATACTTACCTGAGCTATGCAGTGGATTTTGCACAGAGTAGCCCAGATCCTCCTCTTCTCGGGTCACTCTTCTGCTCTACTGGCCCCTCCCTCCTGATGAGTGCCCCCACAGGAAGCAGCTTGCTATGGGAGCATCCGAACCAAGTTCCAGCTCCATTTATCCATTCAGACAGGAAGCTATGGCCCGGCCTGACCCTGCCCCTTTCTCTCCTCATTGGCTGACTGACTTTGATTGACAGCAGCAGGAGCCAATGGCGCCACTGCTGTGTCTCAGCCAATCAGGAGGGAGAGTCGGCCGAGGCATTTGTGGACATCGCTGTATAGAGATGGGCTCAGGTAAGTATTAGGGGGGCTAAGGGGAAACTGCTGCACAGAAGGCTTTTTATCTTAATGCTTAGAATGCATTAAGATAAAAAAAAAACTTCTGAGTTTACAACCCCTTTAATGCACATGACTTAATGCAACACACAGGAATAGAAAAGTGTGAATGGTCCCTAAAGATATAAAACATGTCTGCAAGTACAATAGATGCATTTTTAACAAACATAGTAAATATTTGCCCCTTAATGAGCAGGTAAATTTAGGCCAAATTTTCCCTTTGAGTGAATAATAACACACTGACTACCCAATCAGAGAATAATTTAGTTGAAACTGCATTATTTAATTATGCGTGTCATTCTAATAACTAATGGAAGAGAGCACTCCTGCCTGGCAGCAACATGATTCTCAGTTTAAGCCCCACATTCACACCAGTGTGACTTGTCATGCGATTTGGCAGGTCCAAATTATTTGACAAGGCATCCTATTGTCGGCAATCGAAATGTTCAAATCATTGTGACGCCGACTTTGCGGTGCTGCACCCGTTTGAAAAAAGGTTCATGCACTATTTTTTACAGGTGCGACTTGTATAGACATCTGTGTATGAAGTCACACATTATCGCACCCAAAGTCGCACTGACCTTTTAAGTGAAGTCGCACAAAGTCGGATTTGGTATGCACGGGGGATTAATCCCCACCAGGACACTACCTGCATGGAATTTGCATGTACAGTACTTCCTGTGCTTGCGTGGGTTTCCTCAATCACCCCAAAGACACTCTGTTAGGTCAATTGGCTCTTTTCTAAGTTGGTCCTAGTGTGTATATGCATATGAGGTAGGGACCTTAGATTGTAAGCGTCTTAACCTCCCTGGCGGTATGATTCTTTTGGATTTTAGGTGCTGAAAGCAGTACCATTATTTTGCATGTATTTCTTGTGAATGAGCAGCCCCAAATTAACTGTATACATTTATTATATATATACATATATATATATATATATGTATACATATATTATATATATAATAAATGTATACAGTTGGTTTGGGCTGCTCATTCACAAGAATTACGTATATATATATATATATAAACATGTATATATATATATATATATATATATATATATATGTATATATATATATATATATATATATATATATATATATATTATAGCAGAGTGTCCCAGAGAGAGCCAGGAAAAGTCCTGTTCGGGGTTTATACATCACCCAGGCATCTCTCCTATACCTTTAGGGATCTCTGAGCCATGATCCAGTTCGGATCTTCGTCCTCTTCACCAGACCAATTTAATCTCACCTGAGACAGACAGAAGGGCTCTCTCTCAGCCTGGGAACACAGACAACGTTTGTCTATGAGAGCGGAAGGTCAGTAAAACTACCTGTGTGTGTCTTTGGAAGCTGACAAGCTGTAGGCTTGCTCAGTCTGTGTTAGTTAGGGACGGCATTGTGTGTAGTAAGCGCCGGGACATGGCTAGGCTTTTGTTTATTATTATTACTGCTTGTTTTCTAAAAAGCACTGTACAGCACCTGTATATAGACTTGTATATAGCACCAATAAACACCGCACTGTTTGTCACTACCTCATACCTCCCAACTTTTGAAGTTCGCAATGAGGGACACTGAAAGAGAAACCAAACCTGCGGCTCGCGTAGTGCGCCGCGGCAAATTGTGGGTGTGGCCAATTGCTTAGCAGTGCGAGGGGCTTAAGGGATAGGGTAAACAAAACCCAGACTTCCTAGTACTCATAAAATATGCTTTGATTGCTCAGCCTACCTTAAAGAAGAACTT
>NC_138776.1:229382586-229387586 GCF_965119305.1 Pelophylax lessonae
ATAGCGCAAAAAATAAAAACAGCAGAGGTGATCAAATACCACCAAAAGAAAGCTCTATTTGTGGGACAAAAAGAGACATCAATTTTCTTTGGGTACAGAATCGTACGACTGTGCAATTGTCAGTTAAAGCAACATAGTGCCATATCGCAAAAAATAGCCTGGTCAGGAAGGGGGTAAAACCTTCCGGAGCTGAAGTGGTTAACTGCAGACTAATTTTCAGATGTTGGTTTTAGAACTGCAACGTACATGGAGATTCCATAATATTTTCCTCAGGATTGATTGATTCCATATTTTTTTTTCCTTTCCTGCAAAAACTGTTGCAATTGACTACAGTTTTCTTTCTTTTTTTTTTTTTTTTTTTTACATGTTTCTTAAAGCCAGAAGGTTGGAATGTTTTTTTTTTATTTATTTATTTTTTTGGAATGTTAAATGAAAATAGTTTGGAGGCATGTTTGTGATTATTATTTTTCTACACAATTAAACAATTGAATAAACATTTTCCAAGAGTGGTGATTCTATACTTTTTGTCTATTTTTAGGCAAAAAACATTTTGTTTTATACTTTTGCCACCTATATATGGTTTCTGCATCAACTAAAAAAAAAAAAGGATGCAAAAACGGATGAAAAACAGATGTAAACTGAATTTATCAGTTTTTATTTAATAAAAAAACAGGATTAAACTGATGATGCCCGTGTGAAAGGACATTTTAAATGATTTGAAGAATAGGGATGATCGAACGGTTCGGGTCGACCATCGGTTCGACCCGAACATTAGGTGTTTCGAAATTCAGCCAAATTCCAAACATTTTGCGGTAAAAGTTCGGAATTCGGTCACCAGGACCGTCCAAAATGCAATGGGACAGGAACTGGGCTTTAAAAGCCTGTGATTGGCCCAGAAATGTCAGTAAAAGCCAATTAAGGGGGCAGGAGTCTGCTAGGAATGTGATTGGAGTGACTACGGGGTTCAGAGGCCAATCAGGAGTAAATACGCCCCCAGTAATATAACATAGCCCTGCCAAACCTCTAGCACTGTAATACAGAGGCTGTGGAAGAGAGTGGAAGCATTTGTGTTTCTCCTGCTGCTTGTAAAGCTCCAGTGTCATTTTGCAATTATCTTCTGCTGTATGGAGCTGTTCTTTTAGTGTGAGGAAAGGGATATGCAGTGTAGTTAGGGTACTATAGTTAGATTCAATAATCTAGTTTTTGTAGGGATACTTTTAGGTGTCAGGATGACCGTAGTGTAGTTTAGGGTGACCTGACTCTGCCATGTCAGGGTGACCGTAGTGTAGTTTAGGGTGACCTGACTCTGCCATGCCAGAGTGACCAAACTTTGCCATGTCAGGATGACCATAGTGTAGTTTAGGGTGACCTGACTCTGCCATGCCAGGGTGACCAAACCTCTGCCATGTCAGGGTGACCATAGTGTAGTTTAGGGTGACCTGACTCTGCCATGCAAGGGTGACCGAACTCTGCCATGTCAGGGTGACTGTAGTGTAGTTTAGGGTGACCTGTCTCTGCCATGCCAGGGTGACCCCACTCTGCCATGTCAGGGTGACCCCACTATGCAGATTCTGGGTTAGGGGTATACATATATATATATATATATATATATATATATATATATATATTGTGGGGTTGATTAGCTCGGTGGCGGGCGTGGATGACCCCTTGGAGGGGTGCGTTTACACAGGGAGATAGCCGAGAAGTGGTTGCAAACAACAGTTTGGTTTATTCTTGCAATTTACTTCACACAAGTGCAAGCCTCAAAAACATCCAAAATAAAAATAAAACACAAAATAAATCCTTGCCACTGTGGGCGGCTCCCTTCTCACATACAGGAACCTACCTACGGAGTCTGTCTCCAACCTACTGTTGGGCAAACTTTGCTGATCCTACAGCAGACACTCCATAGTCCATGTTTTTTCTTCACACAACAAATGTCCATTGAACATGTCCCTTTTCCTCTTCACATTGAACATGTCCCTTTGCTTCACATAGCAAACAGTTCATTTATTTCTTCCACATAGAAATAGTTCATTTTCTCACCTTGAGAAGTCTTCACACTTTTTACCCTTCTCAGCGCACATCGCTCCAGGAGATCTTCTCCCATGCTCACACAGCGTCGGGAGGCACACATCTGACTTTCCTCCTCTCCCCAGCTTCACACAGTGTCAGGAGACAGCAATCCTTCTCCCAGGCTTCACACAGCGTCGGGAGGCACACATCTGACTGTCCTCCTCTCCCTAGCTCACACAGCGTCAGGAGGCAGCAATCAAAAGGACTTCCTTTGGACAAATTATAGAGGCCTTAACTTCCTCATTCCGAACAGCTGAAGGCCTTTCAACTTCCTTAAGCCATCCTGGCTACCTCTGCAGCCGACACCCTATAGTAATTGGTGAATTCTCTAAACCAGGTGGAAATGTATCTCCTGTCTGTGACTACATCCACAGATTTACCTAAGTTTCTGTCACAATAAATATATATATATATATATATATATATATATATATATATATATATATATATATATGAACACACACACTTTTTAAAAGTTCGATCATCCCTAGAAGAAGTTAGTCAAAGGCAGGAGACAGTGATTAACAGAGTGAAACACATTTTTGTGATCTGTTGTGTTGAGTAATGTGCCATTACTCATTCATTTTGAAGGGCACCCTAAGCAGGGCAGAGCCAGCCCTACCATGGGTCCCACTGGGTCCATTGGACCCAGGTAGAACTTGGAGAGGGGTGGCAAATTGACTCCCAATAAAACATTTTCAGCAGTTTTGTGTGTCATCAGTTTGCGGCGTGTTGTAGGTCGCATTTCCCCATCTCATAGTGCAAACTGATGAGTATGAGGAGTCTCCTCTGGGGAACGTCCCTCACGTGACTATGGTGTGCGCAATGACATCAGACATCAGTGCACTCCATCTCACACAGGGCAGGCTGGATCTTCTAGGGTGGTGGGCACGGTAGAAACTGGAGTGACAGGAGGATTGAGGACCATAAATGTGCGCAGCCTATTACATTAGGATGTGCACCCCAAAGCTCAAAGACACACGCCTTTCTCTGCAGCCTCAGCTGCACTGGACAGTGAATAAATGGGAAGTGCTCTGTGCTAAGCAGCTTCCTGTTCCTTCACAAACTGTTTACTATGCTTCAGTTATGAATGAACACAGTGAGTGAGTGAGTGAGTGTGTTCACTGTGTTCATTTAGAAAAGGAAGGGGCTGGTAAATTAAATATTTACTAGCCCCTTCCCCCACTCTCCATCCTGAAACATGCCATGTAGCAGCTGGCTTTTCAATCCAAGTGCCTGCTGCATCATCCTGTTTTTAGCCCTGGTAGAGGGGGAGTGCTGAGCCCCTAAAACACGTTAGCTGTTCCAAAAAAAAAGAAATCTTTTAAAAGTTTGTACAAGCTGGTGTGGAGCTCCCATCCTTTCAAAACTTCAACGAACCCCTTTGGGGGTCCAGCAAGACCCCACAGTTGCTAGTAAGCAGCCTCTAGGACTACAAACAAACTATCCCATCAAAACACATCCGCATAAGGTTCAACGCTCCTACATCACAAAGCACGTAGCAGCTGGGGGGAAAAGAGAGGAGGGAAGCCAACAGCACTGCAGAGCTAACATGGGGGAAGTCCAGGCAGTAGGGGGAATTGGCACTGCACATAGTGATTAGGGTGTGCCCAGGCACACCTGGTACACCCCCTGCGCACGCCTAAGCTGAGGACAGACAGTGGGTGTTTGGTGGACTGGTCCGTTGGTGAGTTATGGAAAAAGAGAACAGTATATATAATATTTTCTAAATGTTATATCTATATAAGATAATGGATGTGGGGACTTTTTGGTGGGCGTGATTTATTTTTTTGGGGAACAGCATTTCATTCCTGGACCCAGGCAGCACAATGTCTTTGGCCAGCCCTGACTCTAAGGCACTAAGACAATGCAGCTCGGGTAACCATGTGTTGCAGCACACTAGAACGCACTGTAACACACTACCATACATTGTGGTGCGCTGCGTCAGAAACAATGCTGCATGTCTCATTTTTATTCTGTTATTGTTTGTTGGCAGCATTTTTGAAATAAAAGGGCTGCCTTAATTTAAAACACATTAAAGTGATTGTAAAGGCTTGTTTAAAAAAAAAATATAACAAATATACTTACCTGAGCTATGCAGTGGATTTTGCACAGAGTAGCCCAGATCCTCCTCTTCTCGGGTCACTCTTCTGCTCTACTGGCCCCTCCCTCCTGATGAGTGCCCCCACAGGAAGCAGCTTGCTATGGGAGCATCCGAACCAAGTTCCAGCTCCATTTATCCATTCAGACAGGAAGCTATGGCCCGGCCTGACCCTGCCCCTTTCTCTCCTCATTGGCTGACTGACTTTGATTGACAGCAGCAGGAGCCAATGGCGCCACTGCTGTGTCTCAGCCAATCAGGAGGGAGAGTCGGCCGAGGCATTTGTGGACATCGCTGTATAGAGATGGGCTCAGGTAAGTATTAGGGGGGCTAAGGGGAAACTGCTGCACAGAAGGCTTTTTATCTTAATGCTTAGAATGCATTAAGATAAAAAAAAAACTTCTGAGTTTACAACCCCTTTAATGCACATGACTTAATGCAACACACAGGAATAGAAAAGTGTGAATGGTCCCTAAAGATATAAAACATGTCTGCAAGTACAATAGATGCATTTTTAACAAACATAGTAAATATTTGCCCCTTAATGAGCAGGTAAATTTAGGCCAAATTTTCCCTTTGAGTGAATAATAACACACTGACTACCCAATCAGAGAATAATTTAGTTGAAACTGCATTATTTAATTATGCGTGTCATTCTAATAACTAATGGAAGAGAGCACTCCTGCCTGGCAGCAACATGATTCTCAGTTTAAGCCCCACATTCACACCAGTGTGACTTGTCATGCGATTTGGCAGGTCCAAATTATTTGACAAGGCATCCTATTGTCGGCAATCGAAATGTTCAAATCATTGTGACGCCGAC